>NW_018128102.1:153470-155616 GCF_001952655.1 Monopterus albus
CAGTTCTGCCCGACTGGCGTTGAGCCAGAGATACTTATCCCCATCGGTGATGTTTCAGTCCTTTGAAGGCCAACAATGTCCCCTAACGACTGACTCACCCAGTATCGGTGAGCGTCGTTACCCGTCTTTGAGCCCTCACCTGTGGACCGACACCTACTGTCCTGGTGGGCGTGTTTGGGCAGAAATCTCAAAACTGAGTTGTAGATGGATGACAAGTTGTGTCTTAGTCCACCACCCCTATTTAGTGAGGGGTGTTCTATTTTTACAAAAATAGCTTCCTTAACTCCTCTCTCAAACCTTCTTCAAAAAGCACTGTACACAAGTGCAGTTGAGGCATCTGTACTTCATTTTAGTTTCTGCTTCTTCACATCTTACCATAACTTTTTACTCCACTACATTTATTTGATAACTTGAGTTTATCAAACCCACAACACACTATTCGGGAGTGTGACAAGCATGACTAGAATGTTTCAAAAACTGTGCACATAACACATGCATGCACATCAGAAAATGAGTTCAGGTTAAAGATTTGTACCAGTTTGAATGTACAGTAAATAAGTCTTAAGCACAGCCTATCCAAGCCTCAGCAGTGAATGTGTTAGACTTCTGCTTAAAAACAACCCTCCCTAGAGATTTTAACATACATTAAAGAAGAAATCACCTTACCATAAGGGTTCCCCATGACAATGGTTCCAATGAGCTCCAGTTTGTTCCATGAGGTCGGCCAATGGAACCGCTGTGATTTCAATCAGGTCTTCATCATCAGGCCTGAGAACGAGGGCCGCCCCAACCTCGTAATCCACCGCGGAGAAGTGCCAGCAGTGCTGCTTGTTGTCCTTCTCCACAGGAACCCAGCCTGCACATTCACAAAGACCTAATTACTTCTCCTGCAGCCACACATCTTTTATATTTTAGAAACAAGTGAGAAAATGTTCATAAAATTGTACATCTGTCCTACACTCCCATACAAGGACAAAATGACAAATTGAATGCTCACACATTCCTATTCTTCCTAATTGTCTCATGAATTACATCTACAGTGCAGGCCTATGTTTTGTTCCCCAGGCTCTGTCCTTCAGCACGTTCCACTGGATAACAAAGTAGATAATACATTAACATGCTAAGTCTTGGCTTTAATTTGAGTAGGTTCAATCATTGTAGAAAGCGTGTGCGAGACGTACCGTAGCCCCTTTACCATACAGAACAGTGCAAAGACTTAGACTGGACTGTGTATTAGTTATAAAAACTACAGTATGTGTTATATCTGTGAGCTGTACTGTAAAATACAAGTCCTCTGGTTACTGGTGAAATGAATAATAAAAAAAAAAGTCAAAATGATTTAAAATATTAAAAGCCACAAAAACTCAACGTTTCATTTTTCAGTCGACTCCTGTGTTGTCTGTTCACATAATTAACTCAGGTTATTTATTAATCTTTTTAATGGTATACGTTTGGGTCCATAAGTATTTGGACGGTGACAGTTTGTGTAATCTTGCCTCTGTACTCCACCACAATGAATCTGAAATGAAGCAGTTTATTTATGGGGCCTGTGGTGGTGCGTGTGCAGCAACGCTTTGTTAAAATGCGCTACCTGCTGGCTACAGATGGAAAGGACTTGCCTGGAATGTGTCCGTGCTCTTCAGGCACCGGGTGGCCGTCATGATGTTGGACTCTGTGAGCTGGGATCCACGTCTCTGGCACCATCTTAAAGTCTTCCTCTACGTTCCATATGAAGCCTGAGAAGGAACAAAAACAAAAATATTCTAAACATCCCTGGAAACACAAAGCAGACCATGGCAAAATAAATCAGACACCAACTCTATTTACTTTAGAAAAAGCTAGAGGAATAATAAATAAGGTCCTTTACCATGTACCAAACAAGTCATTTGATAAATGACTAAAATTCCAAGATTTGGTGAAACACAGATTATTACATATCATATATAAAATAGTCAGTAAATTAATAAAAGGTAATATCCAAATGGTGTTCAAGATGAAAAAAATTTAGATGAGCGTCTATGTTTAAAAGTAGTACGAATATGTTAACAGATGTCTTTCAGTTACTCTGATGATTTGACAAGGTGTGACAGTAAATTTAATATATTGATAAAATAGTTTACTTAATGGATATATATTAAAAAAAAAA
>NW_018128102.1:155901-157748 GCF_001952655.1 Monopterus albus
AGCTCCAACACTTATGAAGCAGAGAAAAACACATTATTATTGCTACTGATCACAGTCCAAGCTATGGCAGCTCACTCACCTTTATAAACAGTGACATAACAGCAGGTGCCATCTAGTTTTCTGTAGCCAGCGCGTGGTCGATATCAGCCTCCAGAGCAGCAGGGTTCACACTTTCAGTAACAACAACCTGGAATTTCTGCAGCCAGACAGGCGAGATACAAGTTTGAGACAGATAAGTGAAGAAATATGGTTTCAGTGTTATTCCTGTGATTATTATAACAAACACTGGTGAGCCAATAAATATCAAACTGCACTTACAACTACCAAATGAATCATTCAACTATAAGGTATCAAAGATTTTTGATATTAGTCCTGAAATAGTGATTTCTTCTCATTGAGTGCAATACTATGCTGTGATATTTAGTCCCATTCCATCAACAATCAGCACAAATCCTTGATGACCGTCTGCAGTGTTTTATGACTCTGCAGTTGGAAAGCAACTAATGGATAAATAACGAAAACAATCTCACTGTTGGGCAAATGCCACCGATACACTGCCCTCCAGGATGCAAGGTTAGGACTGCAAAGCTACATTTACGGGATTTTTGACCTTTCTTTGCCAGGTTTTTATCTCTCGGCTTTGCAAAACATAGCCAAGACCCCCATGTGGTCATTTTATTAGAAACAACTTTTCAACTGAATGGATGCTGGGGAATGGAGCATTAATTATTTATATATTAAAATGTTAATATCAAAAGCAAAACAAGATGGCGTAGAGTACCTGGATGGAAAGTCAGGTTTCTTTGCAGCTTCAAGAAAGAACCCCAGAGCCATGGATGCCTCGTTTTTGGCCGTTTGGAGGATCAGGATCTGTGCCAACACATTGGGGCGCGCGCGCGTGTGTGAGAACAATCAAACCAGGACACAAGCTTCACACTTCAGTAAATCATTTAATCTCCAATGGGTTGCGCTGACTTTGTCTTTGTTACATACTGCACATAATACAATAAAACACCTCGCAACATACAAGGTCGTGCAACATCTAGTCCGGCTTCCAATGCTGTGCACAGTCTTGATAATACAAGCTGTTCAAATCAGGGGGTGCATTCACCAATGTTGTGATGGAATACTGTTCCACAAACACGGAGCAGCATTTGTGTGGAGCGGTTGTGGGGTAAGTTCAGCTTCTCAGCTATTAGTTTTCTTCTCCACTTCAAGTAACTCTTTGTAAGAGTTTCCATTCCAATAACTTTTTTTGCCGTTTGAAAAAAAAAAGACTAAATAAAATGACAAATTATGGAACAGAAAAAATAAAACTAGCTAAAAGACAATTAAAACTAGTTTTTAATCCCAAAATGGCTTCCACACAGGGGCTTTTCCCAAACATCTGTGTTCATTCTCAGTACAAACAATTGCTCACCAAAAAAAGTACAGATTAATTCATCCAAATTTTGGCTAAGCACAAGTTGAACATTTTTATGTGTAAACAACTCAGTTGAAGTCTGTAATAACACTGTAGAATTTCAATTACTTTGGCTTAACAAAGTAATTAACTGGCAGGACATTTTGGGGACTTATCTGTGGCAGCGGAATGACATAACATGTATTCCAGTGGCATTAAATGGGGAAGACCAGTGGTGGCAAATGGGAGGTCTTGAGTTGCTCTGGGAGTAATTGCACAACTACTGATGCAATAAACATTTGTGTATTCAGCTAAATATACTTATTATTTTATATTTGGTTATATATTACATTTTATCAACACTTTTGTCCTTATACATTTCTCATAAATAAGATTTGTCATCAAATCGATAAAAAAAAAAACACTCATAATTTTAAAAATGCAC
>NW_018128102.1:157779-174433 GCF_001952655.1 Monopterus albus
CTTCTTTGTAAAGTGCAAGGCAAAGATACAGTAAACTTTGAAATGTACGACACACTTAGCCGCAAATGGCCCACACACACTCGCACGTCTCGTAACCCACTGAGCTCAGTACAAACTTGGCACAACACCACTAAAGCCTCTAAGGTGTAGCGCGTATATCTGGCACGCTGGGTACAGTAGCACAGTCCTATCCACTGAGGTGGTAGGATCTACAACACCTCACAGTAACTCCACCCAACCAAGAGTTAGCTTGGGTTAGTTTGATCAACTCACTGATAACTGAGAAAATCAAAAACCAATCCTGAACGGAAAAAGAACAGAAATGATCCTTACAAGTTTAAGCCCTGTTTGTGGGTATAATATTCATCATCATCATCCATCCAGGTCAGAACTGAGTCAGTGCATTTCTGAATAATGTTTTTTTTTTTTTACTTTTGGTCCCTTTTGTAGAGTTGCATCACGACAAAACAACTTTAGCTAAATTGTATTTCATAAAAAAAAAAAATACTGTGGTTTTACCTTCACAGTCTTGACTATTTCTTTATATAATAAAGCAAAACTTTTAAAATTAGAGACTATTTAAGAATTGTTTTTCAACCAAGCAGCTCCATCAACTCCCAGCAACTAAATTGTTTACTGTATTAACACATTACACACCAGAACCTTCTCTTTGACTGCATTCAGTCTTACAAATCCTGACCTCATCGCAAAGGGGCTCACTTCATTTAATGCTAGCTGATGAGATACAATCTTGCAGGATCACATCAAATAATCAAATTTCCCAAGCTGTTGCTGCATTACTTTAAGGATCATTTCTGCAAAACCTGGGCAGAAGTTGCCTCTAGAACCTGCAAAGGTCAATATTTTAGCTATTTCCAAACAGCGGCACATGCATCTAGGTCCTTTTCCACAAACTTGTTTTGGTTGTAGATGGGTCAAATGAAAAGATATTTGTTGTTAATCTGCTTGGTGACAAATCTGACATTGAAATGCATTTTTGCTAAACATGTTTCTGAAGTGTTCTCTTGCAGTAAAACTCCAACAATCTGGAGCAGCAAACGAGTAAAAAAAAAAAAAAAAAAAGGAAAAAAAAAACGCACACACAAATGCCACTGGTTGGACCAAACAGCCTAAAATTTACCATTATGAGGCAACTTCAGCCTCTACTGTGAGGTGGAGGAAGGCTAAGTACGCATGCAGGGACACACAAAAGCATTAACCGGCTTCAATTATAAGCACAGTGGCCAAGGAGTTTGTCAAAGGGGGAAGCAGCAAAGCCAGGACAGCTTCACAGATTACCATTGAGAAAATAAGATGTACAAAAAATATATTTGTACCAATAATAGCTTCTAACCACAGACAAAGCAAATTAAATATTCACTGACTCTTAAATTACATATATAATCATGAGTATGGCAAAAATACTAATTCACTTTAATGTTCTGTTAATGTGGCTTTGATGCTTCCTCCTCCTGTAAACACCCTCATCACAGACTGCCAAAAATATCACACTTCTTGAGTCATTTCATCTGGTGCTTAACCTCAAAATGGTTCTTTAAAAAAAAAGAAAAGAAAATGCACAGTGGGATTTCAGTTTTTTTTTTTTTTTACTCGCACATTTTAAACCTGGATAATAACTGAGTAAATCCCACAGTCAGATCTGTCCAAAAGGCTGAAATCCTGATGAAATGACTAAAGAATATCACTTCTCCAGCAATATGCATAGGCTCGGGCCACAGAAGTCATAACACAGCCTATTAAGAACCAGCAGTAGAACCTTTGTGAAATCCTCTATGATTTATCATTAAAATTATTAGTTATTCACAGGTTAAGTCCACACAAATACATTCCTCAGTATATTTTTTGCAACATTTAAGTTTTCTCCAGTTCAGAAGATGACATGGTTGAGATGTTTCAGTTTGTTCATTTTGTTGCTGTCAGAGTTCTCATGGCAGTAGCAACAAGAAATAAATACTCTTAAAAAGGCTCAAGAAAACAAAACAAAAAATCAGTCTAATGGCTATTCTTACGGTAAGTTCGGAAATAAAACCATTATTAAAAGTAGAGAGAAAAAATTAAAAGGCTGTAACAACTTAGACAAAATAAAATGGCTGCACACAACATGCAAAGAGCACCACAAAAACACATTTCTGTAGTCAAAAAATCATTTACAAGAACGTTGTCGTGGCACGCCTTGTCACACTGTGTCCTCAGTTTGATTTGCTGCTGGCTGTGACCACTTCCTAACTAAAGCAAATAAACGGAACCACTAGCAGAACGCTGATGGTGAAGCAATGCAACACGCAAAAACTCATTTAAAAAAAAAAAAGGAGAAAAAAAAAATCTCCCCTTTTCCAAAAAGGAGGACAACGTAGTAAAACAGGGAGCAAACAGCATAAAAGTTGGGAAGATGGTTTTCCTTTCCTTCCTCACACCTATGCCAACCAGCGGGCGTCACAGTTAGAGGGGAGGAGAACCGGGGTGGGCGGGGTGGGGGGCTTGGGGCTGGTCACCCCTGGTTTTCAAGGTAATAGAGGCAATGACAAAGCATGCAGGACCTCAATTGCCTGAGGTATCTGCCTCACCGGGCCCACTTTTGATATCCCAGGTTCCTGGAGGAGAAAGAAAACGACACATTAAGCACATTTTCTTTGATGGCAAGAAATACAGAAATGAGTAATTTAACTTATAGAAAAGATGACACAGATGCAGCAATGTCATATAGATACAGTTCAGTATTTCAGCTCTTAAAGCATGGGAGCTGTAAATTATGCCTGGCGGCTGTTCTTTTTGAGGACTTTGTGGTTCATTTGCTCATGGCGCTTTGTGCTTTACCATGCTCCCAGCGTTAGACGGGTCACACTGTGTTTGATTAGAGTCCAACATGATGACAAGCTCTGGCAACAAACATACCCAGTGCAAACAGAAAAATAATTGAAAATAGCTGAGGCTCTGTGTTATGTAGCTCTTACCAAGTCATAAATGAATGACTGGATCTCAGTCCTGCTACACTTATAGTTTAGGTGTCATTTCTAGTTCCCAACAAGGGGAACGTCTATGGTTTGTATACTGTGGCCCCGAGGCATGAATACAGAAACCAATGAGCAGTTTGTGACAGCTGACCTGCCCAAAGTAAATGGAGGAATCAGAAACAGGCTCAGACATCCCCACACTGGCCAATAAAGTATCCTTCTACTCATATTGTTTGCATGAAGCTTGGTCACATATCAGATGCTGTACGCCCCTGACTTTGAACATGGCCTTGTCCTGGTGTTTTACCTGAGAGAGAACTGTTGGACTTTTGCTTGTGGAGCTTCTCTCGCTCCTTCTTCACTTTGGGTATGATCTTGAGCTTCATACTGCTGCTGCTCTTACTGCTGCCCCTCACGGAGTCCTGTCGTTGGACACATGGGAACAGTCAGTAAAGGTGGACTGGCTGCTACTCATTAGGCCTGAGCAACACAATCGACACTGGCAGTTTGCTGGTTCGTCGACAGACTGTGATAACAGTGGATTTACAGATTCATGCAGTTTCTTTCCCCACCTCCTCAGAGCACTGCATGAGTGGACAGATCCAGTAGATATCGTCCAACTTGTGGAGCTCGGTGCTGAGGCTGTTCAGAGTGGACTGAAGCTCCTCTTCCTCCAGAGACTCCGACTTAGGAGGAAGAGAAACACTTTAGGTTTAATAGTGTAAACAGTGCTTCGAGAGTTTATTTCTAAACCAATTATGCCATGATATCTGATCATCTAGTTGGACATTTGGTGCAAATTCACTGCTGTGTAAATAGTAAATGTGTTACATTGTAAATTTGACAACACTAGGGCAAGTTCTTTGAAAATAAAAATATGCATATTATGCTATTACATTCCGTTTGTCTAATCATCACTGTTGCACTTCATCTCCTGTCACAAGAAAGTTTACAGAAACAAAATCACTGACGATCATCATTTAAGGCTTGAGAATCACAAAAGATAAAATCAGTGAAAGTGAAGTCTGATGAGTTATAAACACTAGTTACAGACTGAGAAAGATAAAAAAAAGCCAAAATAACAGTTATGAAAAGGTCAGAAAGGGAAATGAATGAATGAATTAGTATGTTCCTAGCATCGCTGCCTACATTACTGACATGCCATTGTTTGTGAATAAACAATTCTATATATATAAAGCAGATAAAAACTGAACAAAGAGCCAGATAGGCAGCTGAAACTGAAATGTGAGATGTCAAGGCTTGAATGGCTCTGCAGAGACAAAGAGACCAGGAAACAAAGGAAACAGAGAAGCCGTGGAGGAAACCGTAGCGCTGTACCAGTAGTTTTCCATCGAGCAAGGTCCTGGTCTCAGCCTGGAGAACTTTACTGCTGTTGACGATCTCTACTGCTGTGCTTCGACTCAAACACTGACAAGACAAATAAACAGCTTGATTTTTCATCATGTCCTCTTGGACTGTGCAAGACAGTGCAGCGTTCTTGGCACTTAAAACATTTGATGCTTGGTTTTACTACGACACCAAACTACTCACAAGCTCAAATGTACCACTTTAGTGGCATTTAAAATTTTATTTAGATTAATTCATACGTATTTAACTGAACACTGGACCGCCATACCATCAAAAAAGAAAGCCTTCTGTGACCTTGTACTGACGTCCATGATGTATTTCAGATCAACAGGCTGCAAAATTAAGTGCCTGTGATTTTACATTTCCATATTTTACTTCCGCCTTGTGTCAGTCAGATCGGCCATCTGTTTGTCTTGCTCTCCTCCCACCTCGGTGTCTTACCTCAGGGCTGGACAGTTTGGCCTCAGTGAGCACCAGGGCAGTAGCGTTAACGGCGTGAGCCAGTTCCTGCTCCACCAGTTTGTGGGTCTTGGCTGTCTCACGAATCCTGGGGCGAACGAGGGAGCAAAATCATGGCCTTGAAAAAGCTGTAATCATTATTTCAACAGACTGAAAAGGCATAATTATGGTGATTATTCCAACAAGTTGTCTCAGCCTACTGGCGGGGACAAAAGCCTGGCTCTGTTTTATCACTTTCCGGTTCGTCTGTACATGTTTGCATTCAAAACGTGGCCAAAGTTATGACCACTGATAAAGCTTCATAACCTAAGAGACAATTAACTGAGAACACGTGCCTGTTTCTCCATTAGTGTCCTTGGACCCTAAAACCCTCTAATTAAAAATATACCTACTACTACATGCAGCAGTCTGCCCTCCAAACAAACATTCCCAAGTTGACCCAGAGTGACCTGAAAGTGACCTCAAATTGTTCGTTTGTTCCTTACTTGTTGATGAGTGTGTCAGCCACGATGCCCAGCTGTTGAACCTGAGCGCACTCCTCCTCAGTCAGGTACTCCATGGACTGCTGGGAGTTAAGGCGGGGCCTGGTGGCACGGTAGCTGTCGATCTTCCTCTTGTCCTCCCACGACTTTAGCGTGCTCTCAAACGCCTGGGCGTACAGAGATGGAGAAGTTTCAGGTATGAGGCATTTATCTGTTCACTGGACTTGTGTGTTTGTTCCTGTTCAACACAGACAAGCACAGCATGCATCTTCAAAGAAATGTCTGGAAGCAAATGAAAGAACCAGAGGACTGTTTCTGTAGACAGACTGAATATTGAGGTGAGCAACCTGATTATTTAGAAGTTCCAGTAAACACAGGTGCATTTTACCTCCTACACAGACTGAGAAACTGTTTATCTGTAAAAAATGAGGCAACAGAGAAAAAAAAAACAAATGAAAAAACATTCAGATATCAGTTTAAATAAACTGCCTGTCAATACTAAATCCCTAAACAGGCAACCAACAGAGACCACATTAACCTGAAATAGTACTGTCGCAACCTGACAGAATAAAAGCCACTTTTCAGGGGCATGAAACCAGCGAGCCACCATTCTTCTCTCTCTGTGGTACTTAAGAAGGGAAACCATGGAAACCAACTGCTCAAAGGTTTGAGCAGCGTGAAGACAGAACAAACTTAGTGGGGATGATTTTGATTTAAGAAATCCCACAATAGAAAGACTCAACACGAGTCGAGAGGCAAAGCCAGGGAGCGAGAGTGGACTTTCATCTGCCAATATTCAGGTTGTGCATATATACTCTGTGTGTCCTCTATATGTATGTGAAGAACTAGAAAAATGCATTTCACACACTTTTATACTTCATAGTAAAAACTGCGACACATTTGAATTTTCCCACCAAGCAGATTATTTAGATGCGAGTTGGATTTTACCCTGTCTCTGGTGAGCATTTGTGCCCGGTTCTTGTGGACGATCTGGACAATGCCGGGCGGCTGGATCCAGGCCTCTCCATCCACCTGCACAGGAACCCCCTCCTCCCCCAGGATGGTAATCTTTACCTGTCGACACTGAGATGCAACAGAGCAGGAAACCCCAGCTGTCACATGAGACTTTACTTTTCTTCTTCTATGCTGAATTCTTTGTTTGAATCAGCTGCTCCTTGCTTGAACTCCTCTGTCCATTGTTTTTTTTTAGGTGGTCCTTTAAAGGTGGTCCTTTAAAACCTGCACCTTTAAAAATGAAAACCACCTGGCTACAGTGCCTTCTGTGTTGCTGAATGTTTGCCGTTTGCCAAATATGTGTGCTGAATATAACAGTCTGACTCAGATGAGACATTTAAATCCAAACTTAAAAAAAGAATTTGTAAGCCA
Source organism: Monopterus albus (assembly GCF_001952655.1). Taxonomy (NCBI): domain Eukaryota; kingdom Metazoa; phylum Chordata; class Actinopteri; order Synbranchiformes; family Synbranchidae; genus Monopterus; species Monopterus albus. Next base: position 164,447 of record NW_018128102.1, read on the forward strand.
CATGCTACTAAGAACAGTCCACATCGTGCTGCAGTGTGAAGTCTATTATATGCTAGGGTTGTGCGTTACCTGTGCAATGCGGTGGTGCTGCAGGTTGATGACTCTGGACATGGCCATCTGCATGCTGCCAAACACCGCCACCACCTCCAACTTCTTATCGTCAAATGATGGAGCACCAAAGTTCTGAACATGGGAGGTGAAATCGAACATGAGCACTTTCAAACTGGTCACTTGAAAATATACAGCAGAAGTGAAACTACTGTTTAATGAAGTTTACCATTTATTTATTTACTGACTTGACTGAAATGAAAAACTTTGACTTCAAAATTATTCATGAAGGCCTGGACACTAATACATTCACTACACTCACATTGTCCTCCTTGGTGCCTCCCCAGAAGTTGATACCGCCTGCATAGCTGGGGATGTTGAGCACAGCCAAGCCCTGCAGACTCGGCAGAGACATGGGAACACCATCACACTGAAGACATTAGAGAAGAGACAGAGTGAAATGAGGAGAAAAACACAGGACGTCAGAAGGAAACAGCTATCAGCAAATGTGTTTATCAAAACAGAAGCTGCTACATTCAGTGTGTGTGTGTGTGTGTGTGTGTGTGTGTGTGAGAGATGGAGACCTCAAGCTGAACTCTCTGCTCCAGGTTCTTGTATGTCTTCTGGACCAGCTCTTTCGTCCCCAGCACTCCGTACCACATCATGTTTTTGGTGCGACTACTGCAGAAGAAACCATTCAACGTTGCATTTGTTTCATTAGACTAAAGTTACACTGATCAAAGAACGATATTAAATAGTTGTTTGATTTTATTCTGTATTTACATATCTCATTTTTTCTTTATGTTACTAAACACAGATAAATGATCATATTTGTTAAGAGCACCAGTTCTAGTTCTTTCAACTCTGTTAGTAAGACGCAGCAGATGGATCTGAATACTGAAATATCCATGAGCCTCAGCTGCTGTCATGAAGGAAGCAGTGCCACTGTGATGTCATTTTTATTCTTCTGTTTCATGTGTCTTAAATCTATTCATACTTACATGTATCTTCTACAGTATTATACTCTTTTCAACCCTATTTGTGTTTATATAATACACAAAGCTAAAATGTTAGAGTTCCTGTATGACAGAAGGCGATGATGTAACAGGACTTTGTTAGCAAAGAATAATTGTGAGGGGGGGTACCTGCATTTTTTGGGGTGCTCATCTCTCTTGTTGTTGAATTCCAGAGAGATCTTGGCGTCCAGGCCGATGCCAAAGTAGTTGTTCATCACACACTTTTCTGAACATTGTCTAAAGATACAGAGAACATGGATTCTGGATTAATGCACGGTAACGCATTCATGGAGGAGCAATAATTAAGCTGCAACTGCATATGTGAGTGACATCAGTGTAAACAGACGGAGTGTATGAAGAGACTTACACAGAGTCTTCACTGAAGGTGACTGTGTGGATGCTCTCTGGCTTCTCCAGGATGATGGGGGAGGCGGGACTTAAGCTTCCAAGACCTATAAGGAGACATGACAAGTAAATGAAATGTGGTCAAAGTGAAAAGTCTCATGTAACACATAGCCAAAAAAATACAGCAAAATAAAAATACTATTAAATGAAAAGTTTCACTGTATTTTCCAACAGTTCTTTGGCTAGCACTAAACAGCATTGTGGACTATGTGCCTTCAGTCCCTGTTGAGTTCACATTAAAGGTACACTTACGTGGCTCGCCTTCCTTCAGCTCCTCGCTGTTTTCCCTTTTAATGGAGGATGAGGATGACATCCTCTGGACCTGTGTGTGTCGGTTCTGCTCGTCCACCACTGAAGCAAAGGATGAATGGTCATGAGCTTAACAGAGCAGAGTTTTGACACTTTACGTAAAATGATACCAACAAAACAAGGAGAGTCGAGACCTTTCTCAGCTTGCTCAATGATCTGCCTCAGGGCCTTCTTCAGACTGTTGGCCCTGAGCATCAACTGCTCCTTGGACCGGTACGTTTTGCCTTCTGAACCCGACTCAATACCACTTACACTGGGGCTCGAGCCTCTGCTCTCCTGGCTGGGCACTGAACCTGCTGGAACCACCTGGATGTGACGGGGGAAAAAGAAAAAAGGAATCATCATTATACATCTGCACAGTAATGAATGAAAAACAAAAAATATATTCAGGTAGATTCCAGTTATGACAGTTTTGTGGACTTCCTGGTGTCACCTGGTTTCCCCATAACACATTTCATTTTAAGAGCGGTGAACACCCTTTAACATCACTTTTATATAACCAAAGCAGCAGCATTAAACCAGAAAACACATCATTTATAGTTTATTACTGCTCCCCTGAAGCCTCACAGTGCTGTGACATCAGTCTCCCACATGTTTCCGACAAAGGAAAGCTATATTTAATATTTATTCGCAGACAGAACTGTTGAAGGTACCAAAATCTTTACAAAATATAAAAAATAAATGGTTGGCTTCAAAGCTAAAATTCTGCGTCTTTCCCCTTTTAATTGAGCACGAGGTTGAAATCAGACTGACATTTTGAGGGTAGTGCTATTTCTTTTAAAGCACAGACATCAATCTGTAAATAAAAGACTCCATAGGGAGCAGAAAAACAAAAAAAGCTCTATGCTGGTTTGGTTTTCAGCTCCTGTGAGAAAACCTAAGATGTGTGTAAAGCCACTGTATTCACTGCTGCTCCTGTAAGGATCAGGTTGAATCAAGGGGGACTTTAAAAACTCATTTAACATTCGGCAAAAATATACACTGACAAAAAGGATAATGACCTAGAATAAATATAAAGCCAAGAAAGAACAGTTGGTTAATACTTAAGACTAGCTGACATTTGTGTGTTGTTAAAGGAATAGTTCAAGGACTTTGTCGACAAGAGTTAGATGTTCTCCAAATAAAAAGACCAGACAGGGAGTTTAGCTTAGCATAACGACTGGAAGCGTGGGGTTAGTCAGGCTCGGTGCAAAGGTTAAAAAAATACAAATCCCACTTGATGAACCAGTCCTTCTAAAACTCATGAATTAACACCTTACACCTTATTTCTTGCTATACAAAAATGTAATTTTTTTTAAAGCAATTTTACTACATTTTACATTGAGTTACACGCCAGACCCCGCCCAGGAACTTCCTGGAGACACCGCCAGCTACCTGGCACCTTGTCCCAGCAGTTTGGGAGAGAGAGTCAGGTTTATGTTGTGCATACAAGGAATTTGTCTCCGGCACAGAGGCTCTCAGTGGCAACAGGCAATGTACAGCAATCAGGGGTGAGGAGGAGGGAGGAAGAGGAGGGAGAGGCAGTATTCATAAATACCGTATACATTTCAGACTGGTACATGTGGCGGACTATCTACAGGTTATTACACTAGTCCTGGTTGACTATTAATCAGAGTCATGGTTAGAGTCCTAGTTACATGTTCAGCAGAGTGATGGCACAGGGGAAGAAACGGTCCTTGTGTCTGGTCATTTTGGCATGCAGCGTTTATGAAACGCCGTGCGAGGGCGGGGGGGTCTTCTCCGGCCTTCTGTTGACCCATGGGGTGTACAGGTACTGGTACAGGTTTCCAATTTAGGCTTCGCTACACCAACCACCTGCTGGCTGCAGCTACATATTTTACAGTACAGTCGATATTCTCATCTAACTCCGTAATAAGAATAAATATATTTCTCCAAATACCCAACTATTCCTTTCAGCATCATTACATTCTGGCAGTTTGATTTCATACTGATCAAAACATTGAATTTGACAGAGCCGACCAAAAAAAAAAGCCAGATAGACCAACATTTATCATTAACAAAAGTTCATAAAACAAAGTTAATAGTCATAATATAAATCAGAATAAATAGAGGAGGGAAATGTATGCATGCATGAATACTTGAGACTGTTTAAGTGGAATACTTGAAAAGAGATCAAAGTATTAAAAAAGAAAAATCGGAGATTAGAAAAATGTTACTTTTAGGCAGCACAAATGTTGTTTTTCTTATTTTCTAACTTGTTAATCATCTGATAAACCTACAGATTTATTTCATGACCTCTGGAGGGGTCCCAACACCCAGATATATATACTAATACCTTACAATTCAACAGTAAATATTCAACCAAACTGTTTCATATTAAACATGGACAACACTGTAAAGAAATGCAATAAGCCATTTAGACCTTCTAGAAAAAGAAGTACTCTGACTTTGGGTTCTTTTGTGACTTTAATCAGAGTATATTAGTGGTGTTATTACCTGGGCCTCTTCTTCCTCACTTAGGGCCTTGACAAGTGAATCGAGCTTCTCATTCAGCAATGCACACTGAAAGAGGAGAGGGACAGAAAAGAGATGTTTTTGGTTTGTACTGCTTCCTTGATCACTTCAAAACCACAAGCAGTGTAAATAAGAAAAGTTACACATCAATAAAGGCCACAACTTACATTCTCTTCTGACTGCATTATTTACCTGAAACCATTGTGAAATCAATGCCTGCTCTTATTCAGCACAGAGGCCTTTTATTTGCTGAAGCAACATATGAACTTCCCGCTAGGCATCAATAAGCATCACATTATTTGGAGAAAGATCGATAAGTTCAAAGTGCTGTGATAGGAGGGTTAGAGGCTCGAGCCGCCTCCACTGGGTGAAGAGATTTGTTCCTTTTGGAAATATCGCATACCTTTAAAATAAATAAAAAAACAAACAAACAAAAAAAAAACACTTTTCCTGTGTGACTATCTCAGCAGTTCCAGACATGTAGACCTGCTGCTGACACTCAAACCATTTCACATCCATCATCTTAATCCCCAGTGTCAAACAGCAGCATTGGGGAGCAGTGAATTACATGTAATTAAACTAGTAGTTTAACTACATTTTGCAGTAGCTTGGTGGTGATTCAACTACATTCATATTTTTATAGTGATTCAAGGAGTTAAATTACTGTTTTGCCATTTTGTGTAGCTAACTACTGAAACTACAAACAAGTTGGAGCCACAAAAGGATTTTTTCTGATACTGTAAAAACTTGAAGACTGCTCATGTGACAAGTAAAAAGACAGACCTATTATACAAACCAGTGTTCAAGTTGTTCATAAGTTGAAGACAGTTTTAAGGTATTTAAACTCAACTAACAACTGACTCAAGCTCAAGTCCATCAAATGTCGGGGGCAAGTTAAATATTTGTTTTCTTTACTGTTTTAGTTGTAGTCAGATAGCACAAAATCAATACTTATTTTTTTCCAATCAATTCAGTTTGGTCAACAAGACATCAGGAAGCAGCAGAAAAAAAAAAACTCAGTACAAGATTCTAAAGCCCATGGGATGTATTCACAGAAGCCTAAGACCACCAGCTTTACAAAAGTAGTGCAGAAGTTAAATAGTAGGCCTGTGAATTGGATGTCATTATGTAGACAATGTATCCAGATCATGTTCGCCCCGTGTGTAAACGAGGAACTAAAGGGTACCCCATAAGTCTGCAAATAAAGAGAATGAAAACTGTACAAAAGCATCTAAGATCTTAAAGGGCTATGAAATGGAATGGCATAATTTAAGCCAGAGGAGAAACTTGAACCCACTTTCTCCAGCTCTGTTACAAAGCGTATCCACCCGTTTAACACTCGTGTTCAGCCTTCCAGCTTCAATGGATCTTTGAGACTCTTATGTAGACTCAAATAACTGGGCAGACAGAAAATGTGAACTGCCAAAGGCACAGAAGAGTGGAAGAAGGAGTGGTGACACTGAACTTGCAATACAACTATTTCAGTCTTGCTCTTTATATTATACAGACACACACCCCCTCCTACACTTACCCACCGTTATACAAGCTTTTATGTAATACACACGATGACACACAAAGTACTATTTACCTTCTTTGCCATAGCATCCGCCTCCTCCTTGTTTTCTGTGGCTCTCTCATACGCCTTCCCCACCTCCGCCACAAAATCATTTACCGTTCCACACAGAAACCTGACAGAAAAGTGGAGAGGGCACAAAGAGGGAGAAAGACAGAGGGAGAGGGTGAATATTAGCACGACTAACAGTGAAAATTAAACAACTTATAGGGTTAACGGGTTAGGCGATTCACTGCGCAGTGTGTCTGTGTTTGGAGATCACACACACATGCTCTGCAGTGCCGCCTACCTGCCTGTCACCTACACACAGTCACTGTTTATTCACAGCTGTTACATTGCTGCTGTATGAGTCAGCAGGGAGGTTTCCCTAAATACACAGTCCTCGTGCATTTAGCAAATATTGGATCCTGTAAAATGAATACTGCTTGTGCCTCCTTTATAAAAGCCTTGTCCTCCTGTGCAGCTCTCACCAGGTGCAGCCCAACAGGTTTTATTTGCAAATGAGATATCTGGAAATTAACGCTTGTTTTTGAAAAGCAGTGTGCAATGTGGTGTGTTTGCAAACTGCTTTTAAATACCATGCAAATGTCCCTTCAGTTTGGAGGGAGGAAAAGACAAGTGTCAATGAATAATGGGTTTTTGCTTAACAGCTGCAGGTGGCAGAGTATGGTTTAAAAGGACCATTTTCTTTTGGCTGCCAATTTACAGTGGTGTCTCTGAAAACATGCAAATATCACTTCTGACTGGAGCACAACGCACTGGGCAACAAAAATCAAGATTTTCAGTGCCCTGCATCACAAAAACATTCTTAATAAAACATCTAAAAACCTGGCACACTACCTTATTAGTTTTCCACAGAGCACACGCCACAGACCAGCTACATTTGTATGTACGTTGCATCCCCAAGGACTTTTCTACATACATGTCCAGGTGTCATCACTTTTTTGGACTTTAGCAAACATTTTGTTTAGCATATATTGCGTGATTCTCATATTTGTTTTAAGTCAATACATTGTAAAATGTTATTTTCTGGTTTTACAGCTGCCAAGAATATCATGGATTCCTGACATGTATGCACGTATGTTAAATGGATAATCACTGAACATCGTAAACAGGGGGGTGTATGACTGAACAAAGCTCAGGCCTCTGATTTATGACTGTTATTCCTTATTAAGGGATTTCTAAGACTTTATATTGTATAGAAACTGAAAAACAGACTGCTGTCAAGGACAATAAAGCACTTTTGAAAAGTCTGTTTCTGTCTAACTGTATTCTACCCAGAGGCCTCCTGGTTTTTACAGACCCCTTACATCATTTGTCTGTTCCTCTTCTGTTTGTTATACATCATCATTTCTCTGTAGGGTTGCTATAAGGGTTGTTTAAGAGTTTCTTCACCATCTCCTGACATTTAGAGCCAATTTATAGTATATCCAAGCACAGTGATGTGTGGTTACTTTTTAAATACTTTTTCCCAGCAGCACAGTCGATGTCTGCTTCTTTAGAATCACCTTCCGGCTGTCATTTTTCTCTTCTATATAACAATACAAAGCAAAACCAGATCTTTTGTCCTCTAATCAAACACATCCAATGACAAAGCAGTGTTAAGTCAAAACCCCTCTATCAAACAGGACAGACATCTATCTTTAAAGGTGCATTAACTAAGAATTTGCACATTGTTCAATGCATAAAGTGAAACTAGGACAGGACATGGTTTCTCTCATCTATACTACTCCCTCCGTGACAGTCTACGTCCTATATCCCTAGTGTTGTTATTCCGTCTTCTCCACCCATTGTTTTAACAGGTGGTCCGGACATTAGCCCATTGGTTTTAGTTTTGGTAAAATTTAAGCTTTTTGTAACATAATGCTTTGTTGGTCCTGTTCAGGGCTGTCTTGTCAACATCGTCACTTGTTACTGCGCCACCGAAATGCTACCACAAAGGTGAGACTCGTTAGCCAGCCAATGGTAGCTTCTGAGTCGAACTAGTGGCTGCATTTTGTACAGTTTGTCCCAACCAGGCATCTGTAATTTATGTCACTGCTAGGAAACAAGATGTCAGTTTGTTTTACATCTCAATAGAACCTCTAGTGGCCGAAAAGAAATTAGTTAATTCACCTTTAAGACAGTGTAATCCCAAAATAAAATTGTTTCTACACAACTGAAATGATTTCTAGTTGTTTCTCCTGATCCGTTTGTTAACCAACCCTGTAAAACTCCAGTGTGAGACTACAAAACAGCAGACACCAAAGGTGTCACGATTCCAAGAAAGCATACTTGGAGTGTCCTTCAGGTGTTTTGAATGTGCTCCGCTCCATGATCTCCACCACAATCAGCAGCAGTTTAAATCACACACAGAGTGGTGGAGAAAAGTGCTCCATAATTGCTGCTAGACATTTCCCAAAGGAAGAATACTAATGTACTAGTGCACTGAGGATGACCCCTAAATACTGACTCATCTATCTCTTTCACTTACAGCCAGCCAGCACTTACTGTCCCCTGCCTGTTTGTGTCTCCCCTTAGGGATGAGACTAAAGCAAAGAAAAAAAAATCTATACCCACTGACCAGATAATCACTTGCCTGTTTATCTGCCTTTTCTCTATCATCTCTCTTCTCTATTAACTCTCTCTATTCACTTTTCTCCAGCTTTCATCCTCCAATCTTTATTCTCATCCTTCATCCATTTCCCCTCCCTTACAGTTGACACTTTCCCTGTTTTGAATGTATTTATGCCACATACTTGGCAGAGGAAATGACATCACTGTGTTTGTCCGAGTCCAGGATCTTGGCTAGGTGGGAAGCCACAGAGTCTGCATACTGAGTGATGTGGACCTGAGAAAGAGGGAGAGAGACTTCAGAAGCATAACAGAAAATGTTGGAGGCCTGTTTTGGGGACTATTTGCTTAGAATGGCCTACAGAAACCTCTGCAAGTTGGTGATCTGTTCCCAGGCATTGCTTAAAGTTTTAAAATTGAAAACGTGATGGCATATCTTGGACATTTTTTGATAATTGGGAGGCAGCTTAAATTCAAAGTATAAAGCTGCCCTTTGTCAACATCTACACTACTCCATGAGGTGGAGATCTGACTGCTTTGACTTCAAGCTGCCAGGCTCAATTGACTCTCATTGTACATTTTCCTGAATAATTTATTGAAGACTGTGAGATCTGGATTTGTGGGAGCTCATTTAGGGAAACCATCTGTCAAAAAGCAGAAAGTTCTGCAGTGTAACGTACCTGTGGAAGAGAATCAAGGCCGTCATCTTCCTTCACTATCGGGGTGTGCTTATTAGTGGTGGGCACCTCGTATGTCATCACGCTCCATCTGAAAACAGACACACAAACATACATTGATGTGAAGGTGCCAGGAAATAGCTGTAATCCTAAGAAAATCAGATCAAGACAGGAAACAGCTAATCAAAACACCATCCTTAATGTTCTACAGCTACCTGTGATTGTACTGCCAATAACCGTTTGTGATAAAAGCTGCCAAAGGATTCATAATTTGATTCGGGTGTGGCATTCTTCCTTCTCGATGTGTTAGCATCTAAAGATAATGTGTTTGTTTTGGCAACATTAGCGGCCTCGCATGATTGTCACTTTAGTTTTGTATTGAATTAACATGACTTTAATTTTGTCATTAATTATGTCATGTCAAAGTTTGTGTGACATTAGTAGTACATTCTACTAGACTGACAAATATACTCAGTCAGCTAAAACTTGCTTCAGACTGGAGGCTGCATTTTGTGCAGTTTGTTGCAACCAGGCATCCATAGTTTACGTCATCACTATGAAACAGGACGTGAACGGCGGGGTAAAGAGCAGATAGGAATGACTTAGTGTTAGTTTCTTATGAGTCTTACTAAAACCTCTAGTGGCTGAAAAAAAGTCGAGTAGCTTTAAGTTGTCTCCATTACTGGGTGCCAAAATGTAGTTTACTTAAATAACAATCATTTTTAAAATAAAAACATGATACACAAGGATGTTCGTTAATAGTTAAATATCCTCCTGTTGTTTGTGGAATACAGTGGATATGGAAAGTATTCAGACCCCCTTAAATTTTTCACTCTTTGTTATATTGCAGCCATATGCTAAAATCATTTAAGTTCATTTTTTCCTCATTAATGTACACACAGCACCCCATATTGACAGAAAAACACAGAAT
>NW_018128102.1:175793-188897 GCF_001952655.1 Monopterus albus
CCCTCTTTTTTTTTTTTTTTTTTTTTACCTTGCTTCAAGTCTCAAATTCTGAATTTGTCATGTTTCCATGACAAAGCTGCCAAACTGTTTACATCCATATAAAACTGTTGCTAAATGAGAAACCGATGAAAGAACGCCGACTGTATAATCCTGACATGTTACACATGCAGGAGGGTATGTACAGTATGCTCCTTCACATTCATAACCCAAAACAAATTAGATTTTTACTAGACTATAATGAACTGTCTTCTTTTGTTGTTCTTAAACAGTATCAGAGTGCACTGTATAAACATAAAGCACACACTGTATCTACATGAAAACATGGGAAATCTTCAAATGCAATGCCATGACTAAGTCAACATACATTTCACATTCTAACAGACAGCCATCCTCGTGTGGTTAATTTCACTATGATGTAAAAGTGGATGACAGCAGCTAAGAAAAATGGTAAATGTTGAATCATTTGAACAGTTGAGGATAATTTGACTTAAACGATAGCAGACAGAAAATAAAACCTCCATTTAATTTGAAAATAAAGAACAAAGAACATTTTCCCTCTAGGGCAGCTGTTGTTAGTGCTTGCTCCTGTGTAGGCCATTGCCTTTGAGAAATATACAATCCTTAGAAGGATCAGATTTCAACATTCATGAGGAACAGACAGAAAACTTAAAAGCAAAGCAAATATGGATGTGTTAAAATGGTTAGCTCAGTAAAGAATTAGTGCTAACTATGCTTTTGCCCCCTCCAACCCAGTTTTACCGGTCCAACATTTTGGTGGTGGCTCTCTCCAGCTTCTCCAGAATCTGCAGCAGCTGAGCATCGTCGTCACAGAGGCCTCCCCAACCCAGAACCCGCGCCAGGTCATTGCCTGTGCCCAGAGGCAGCACACCCAGCTGACACTGCAGAGAGCAAATACACAATGAATTAAAATTATCCTAACTGATTTGACCTCCAAGTTTGACCTTCAGCTTATAAACACACTAACTGGTAGCCTACGTTATTCACAGGAGCATGTTTAGACTAAAATGCTAAAAATGCTAAACGGACGCTAGCATCTTATTTATTAGCCACACAGTGTATCCCATCAGCAAAGCTAACGTTAGTGTTAGCATAAGTTAGAAAGTTTAGAAGATTATATTTTAACAACATTCAAAATTAAGTGTGTAAACAAGATAGACAGATGTCAGTTGTTACCTTTGCAGAGCTGTAGCTCCTAATTAAACTTCCCTGACATCGCGCATTGAGGTACGCAGCAGAAATCACTGTTTGGATGATCCCGCTTCTGGTATTTGTGTCTTGAAAAAAACATTTTTTTTTTGTTTTTGTTTTTTTTAATCTACGAACTAATCAAATAAAACCAGCTTAAAGAACATGTTTCCAGTTTACTACTGTTGTGTCACCCGCGTTCTGCGGAAAAGCGGAAGTGCGCTGACCCGGTTTCCGGTTTGGTCACGTGACGTTCCGCATAACCCCTAAGCCTCCTTCTTCTTCGACTACTGTTAAAAGGCGGTTGGCAAACAGCTTTACGTGCATTACTGCCACCTTCTAAACTGGAGTGTGGATCAGAACTGCCCCTACCTACTATAACAAAATAACCTCGCCCAGTTCATATTATATTATCTTTGGTGGGAGTCCTCTGGGGTTTGTGCCATTTTTTTTTTTTATGATAGCTAACTTTAGCAATCTGAAGCTCGGTCGTGGTGAAGGGAAGTTAAATTCGCTCGAACAGAGACTATTCTGCCTTGTCTCATAATGACAGGCCCCTTATGCTTTGTGTACCACACTCCAAGCTTAACTGGACGCTCTTTTGTTTTTGTTTTTAAGCTAACTACTGTAACTTTCCCACCCTCAATAGCATGTAGCTAACTTACATCAGCCTACTGCAGTGACTGCCTCCCCAAAACACAGAGCAAACCTTCCCATGTCACAATCATGTTAACCACAAGCTTGCAAAGGGGAGAAGTAAGAGGTAACAGAGAAAAATATTCACGATCCATTCGTGTCACTGGCAACTACTTTATTCTGTATGAACCTGAATTAGCCTGACCAGCAGAAGTGAGGACCCCCCACCCCATGAGAGGAGCAACAGAAGTTGTCTGACATGATATGAAAATAACAATTTGCTTTCTAGTTTCAAAACGATAAAGATGTCTTCAAGCATTCATCATATATTTGATATTTGGCAGTTTCTATTTTCAATTTCAGAACAGGCAGCAAAAAAAAAAAACAACCTACAAACTAGGTAACCCCAGGTGAGTTTAACTGTCCTAACAACTGGACTGTCCTGTGATGTAACCACAGCTGGTAGCTCCCTACTTCTTCATGCACCTCAGCATTCTCCACATTTACCTTCCACATCAGTATTATATCATCATCCTCTTCTCCTCCTCCTCGCTCTCACCTGTTTATGAAGGTTGAGTTTATCCAGCTCCGAGAGTACCCAGCCTACACTGCCGTCTCCTCCGCACACCAGGATACGAAACGTCACAAACTTTTGGAAAAGGCGCAGGCTGGGTGAGGTGGAGGGCGTGGGATGGGACCAGAGGATGAGGAGGAGGCAAAGCACAAAATGTTAAAAGGCAGGTGTCATGAAAAGGCAGCAAAACAACAGCAAAAAACAGCTGTGGCAAACTAGAAACTCCCATGAGAGGAGAAATACACAGCAGTAAGAATAGAGCTGGTTACCAGGTGAATCTTTTTCTGCATTGTTAGAAATCGATACATGAGCTTATTTCATCAATAATTAGTTCATTTATTTCCATCAACTGTCAAGATTTAAAAGCATATCACTGCTTATAGAATCATCTGTATGCCACTTTTCCAAACCAGTACACCAATTCTGAAAAAAAAAAGTACAAGTACCCGAGCTCTGGTCCTCCGTTCATGAGGTCAAATACTTGCGCTGGGTTGAGAAGCTGCTTGAACTTGCGGAGGAACTTGACCCCCTGGTTGTCCCCACTTTTGGAGTTGACCAGCACCAGGAGAGGGCTGGCGCATGATGCAGAGGTGGCCTTCCAGAAGCCTGAAAAGTAGGTTTGTCCAAGCATGCAAGACTGAACAACATTTCAAGCTCTAAGTCAAGTTACAACTATTATAGTTCATATGTTGAGAAAGCTGTATGTGTTGGATCCTGGATACTAGATGACAGGGATTGTGCCAGCACTGTACATTTCTGATGACATTTCAATGTGTCTAATTTCAATATTAAATGCTGCATAAAATCTTTTCTTCAGTTTTCTCCTAGAATGTTAATCCAAGCATGCTAAAATTTGAAATGTTGAAACTTTTATTTTACATCATAAATGTACAGGATGAAGAGAATGAACAGATATTTGTGCAACAGTTAAGAAAATCAAGGGTCAGTAACAATGTCACATCTTTGCGGATTTACACTATTGAGGTTGAAAAGTGACATTCCTGAACTTTAAACCTACTGTACATGCAATGCTCTGAATGGAAGTGTCATTATGAGTGTGTGTGTAGGTGTAAGAGGTTTCTCACCATCTGAGTCGATGCTATTAAGTGCAGTGGGAGGGATGATTGAAACCCGATATTGACCCAAGGGACACACTTTCCCCATTTGTTCTTTACAGCTGTTATGGACCTGCACATATGCGAACACGCACACACACACAGTCAGTGGTCTCCACAGTAATTCAATATTTCAGTAGAAGCAGAAAGGTCATTACATCCCTCTGAAACCCACCAAATGTCAGTTCTACAACCTTTACAAATACCGCTCTGATTCATTTGTGTACATGTCTTTGTGTGTTTGAGTGCAGCCTCTGCTAAGTGGAGCGGTGAGTCAGAGTAAAAAGCCTCTTCTGTAGATGTTAGGTTTGTCTCTTAAAGGACAATTCCACTGTTCCATTTGTTTATGTTTTTACAGTAGTAGATCATTTTACTGCTTTTATCACATTATTAAAAATTTCCCATTTCCCAATAATTTAAAATAAGTATTATTAATTAAACACTGTCTTATGTACTACTTGTAAAGTGGGCTGTTTTAGACTGTAACTAGCTATATTTTCCATTATATGGATTTTCCTTTGTTTTTGTGATTTAAATTGTTTGAGAATGACAACACAGTAGGATTCAATAATAAAAATGAAGACAACAATCACAACAGTTGTGAAGAAATTGCTTAAATTGGTACAAAGGTACTGGATGGTTCATAATCTTTAAACACAAACTACAAGAGTGAAATAAAGGTAAAATGAAAACCCCTTTCAGCACAAAAATATGAATCACTTTTTGGCAAGGAGAATACTGCATTTTACTGGTGATACTGGCCCCTTAGAGGTAATGAAACTGGTACAAAGGTACTGGACAAGTGATAATCTTTAAAGTAAAATTACTGCTTTGTGGTTGTATCCCTGGCATGTGGAGGCATAAACATACTGAGCAGAGCAGCTTTAACTTTAATGACTATGGCAATTAGCCAAAACTTGCCAGCACTCCAGATGAAACTCATACATTAGCTTAAGCGAATATTTTATTGACAATATGCAGGACCCAACTGTTGGTATGAATGTCCTGTGCTATGTGATCTTCCTTACACATTTAATTAAAACTCTGGTTCTAAAGACCATATTATTTGCTAATGTCCTCACACAGGAAGATTATTCTCTTCATCTTGAGGCAGCCAGAGCACCAGGTTAGATTTAGGAACCCCGAACAGGAATTTATTGAGTCCATTTCTTATTTCGATCTGCCCTCCTCCTCTTCGCCTCAGGGAACTCTGCTGCCCTCTTAAGTGCAGTCCCATTACTCTGACAACTCCAGGGAACCTTTCTAACCTTCAGTCTTTGAGGGGCAAAAAGTGAGTCAAGAGCAATAAAAGGTTTGGGAGCACATCTCACCCTGAATGCATTTAATTCACAATTTAGTCTGGTTTGCTGCACTTTTATTTAGGCACCAAAATCACATCCTGCATCACCTTGATTAAATGATGCCTGATTTCAAATTCATAAACTCTGTAGCGTCAGATCCAAATTGAAAATAACTTCCAGCTGGCATATGAACACTGATTTGATGAGTCAGTTTT
Source organism: Monopterus albus (assembly GCF_001952655.1). Taxonomy (NCBI): domain Eukaryota; kingdom Metazoa; phylum Chordata; class Actinopteri; order Synbranchiformes; family Synbranchidae; genus Monopterus; species Monopterus albus. The sequence continues at coordinate 180,841 of NW_018128102.1, forward strand.
GGAGGCTAAAATCAGGTCTTACTTACAATGGCCTTGCACCAGAGGCATCGCCAGTCCTGCAGCCGCCGCACACTACCGCAGTTCTTATCACATACGACACATTTGGCACTGACTGGCAGGTTGCCTTCCAACCACTGGTGGGGCATGGACACCTGGGAAAAATATGGATAAATACTGAGAATGTACAACATGAACCATCCCAAGTCCAGACTCATTTGACCTGAAGTCATATTAACAAACCTAAGTGAGCTGGACTGGAATTGCTTGTGTGCAAAGATCTAGGGAAACCTTTTAAAAAAATTAATCATTTATAATCTGTCAGCCTTTTTGCCTACAGTTAATGCATTTAGTCATTTGAGTGATATCAGAGTATTTTCTCCTTTTGTTTTTGCACATAAACTGCAGTTTTAACTGAAAGTAAATGAAATACCCAATAAAGAGATGAAGGTAAGACAACATTTGGTTGTCTTGTATGCTCGCACATATAGTCCCACACTCACCCCCTCCTCGTCCTCAATTATGTCATTTCCTATGGAGGCCAGCGTGGTCCATTTGCAGTTGTTGGTGGAGCGAACTGCACAGCGCTTATGAGCCTTGAACTTACAAACTGCAGAGCCAAGAACAATCATGTTAGACAAACTGAACTTAAATATTACTGTGTTTTGGGTGAAACTTAAAGATAATTGTCTCATAATATCTGATTAGGCCAGAAAGACAGAGTAGCCTACATTGGTCCTTGAAAATTTATAGTTATTTGGTTGCATTTTCAAATGTGCATGTCTCTGTACCTTCACAGGACAGGCCATGGGAGGTGACACCTGGCAGAGCCTCTCTGCAGACATTGCAGAAGGTTGGTCTGGCGTGCGAGCAGGCGTACCAGTTGTGCATCCCAGAGAAATGCTCAACATTGAACTGGCTAGCCTAGGGAAGAGGAGGACAACAGTGGTCCCTGTTAATCTGGCTGCAGCCTTGAAGCACAAACAACAATAATCATCAGCATGCTACCTCAAACTAACTAGCCTGGGAAAAACATTGCAGGTTGGGATAATGACTTTTTATATTTCATGCTGAACTCAACAGGAGTAGCAAACAACTTAAATTAAAAGCATAAATGGACTGTTTTGAAATGATGGTAACACTGAAAGCCTAAAACCTAAGAAAATATAAGCTCGGCTTGGACAGCGCCTACAGTTTTCAGCTTTCTTCATAGCCTGTTAAAGCAAAGACAGATTTTATGAGAGACATCAATCTGTGGGCAAAGCACATTAGAGTAAACAAAGGATGAAGGGTGGAAATGAGAGAGGAAGAAATTATATGAGTGGATACTTTGTGTAAAAAAACAAAACAAAACTGAGGTGTGAAGTCTGCTCTCATCAAAAGTAATCACACACTTATGTCTAGCTTTTATCAAAGGAGCATTAGTTTGGCCAGCTTCTTGTCTGTATTCTGATGTCAGCCTACAGAATAAATAATGTTAAGACAAAGAGAGAGATTGACCGAGATGAGAAGCACCAACCTCATAGGTTTCCCATTTCTGGACAGATTTCAGAGCACTGATCCAGTCCTCCATTTCCTTCCTGCTCTCGGCACATAACATGAGTTTGCGAAATGGAGTGATTACCTGAGAGAAACAGAATGAAATGTGGGTTTAATTGCAGGCACTTCTGGATTAGTAAGTGCAAAGTTGGATACATTGGAGCTTCCCAGTTATGACTAAGACTTGGATGGTGAACTGGGGAATTTTTAATTACTCTAACTCTGATGTGATGTAAACACAGCATCTAAAACCTAAAATGACAGTGTGTCTGTATAAACTGTGGTCCAAGATTTTAAGATAAATATTTTTAAACACTTTGTTATCACTGGCAAATTATGACAAAGCCAAATGAAATGTTTCAAAATGCTGTGAGACCAATGTTTAGACATGTGGTGGTGTTTACCGTGAAGCTGTTGTTAATGTTCTTGGTGCTGGTCTCAGCTACACTGGCATCTGAAAGGTCCACTTCGTCAAAAATCAGAGACTAGTGAGGGGAAAAGAAACAAAACATACAATGTACATAAATATCTTACTGCTTTGTACATTATCAAGGTACATTCAATCACGTTTCACACCTTATAATGACATGAAAACCATTCTATTATATAGAACTCAACAGCTATTATAACAATGTGTGTACGTTTGGGACTGTTTCCAGTTTGTGAAGCTGGTTTCAGAGCTCACTGAAGTGCACATGCATTGCTTACAAATGCACCGCTGTAAGCAGCTTCTCTCACTTCCATACCTTGCAGTCTTTGGCATAGTAGAGGGTCCTCCCTCTGAGTTTGAAGTACCTCCTCTTCCATCTCTGGAAGGAGCTGGTCTGCTTTAATAGGATTCCCTCCTTCACACTTTTCTATTGTGAGACAGTGTCAGAAGAAGACAGAGGAGACAAAGGGGGAGAAATGGGAGGAGAGGAAGAAGAGAGAACATATTAGTGCATCCTGACCCTTTGACTGAGAGCTATTCTTCCTGGAGTTCACACATAAACAGAAGGAGATGCTGGGATGGCTTGTTTTTGTCAGACACACAATAGAGATGGAGAAAAGCTGCTCAGATGAGTGAACAGGCAGGTGTTGACTGAATCTGTGAGCACAAACTCAGCAAATGTTTACAGCACCTGTGTCTGTGCACCTTCCAACAATTTTCTGAACTTAGTTACTAATCAATGATCAGATGTGAGAAACAAGGCTTCTGGAGGTTGGAAGCTTCGTGGTTGAGTGTCAGTAGGAGACTTATGCAGCAATAAAGCCTGAAGTACTGTGATTATAGGCCAACAGTGAGGAGGTGGTGCAGCCACCTGTGGCTGCATGGAAATTATTAACATGTCCAGAGCGCATGATTCGACTTGATACCATGGATTTGCTTTGCTCAAACTCCCCAGTGACTCTACTGTGGTGGCTATTATTTTCCGTTATCCTCATCTGTGCCTCTGCTTATCACACACTCTATTTATGAGTACATGCCCTGAGAGGACAGACTGCACCATGAGTAATCAATTTGAGATAGGATGTCAGGGGTCGCCATGGAGATCCCCGTTTCTTGAGCAAGAGGATAAAGGGGCTCACTGATAGATGCTGGCACATCCCCCCACACAGAGATACACTGTGAAACTCCGGCACCATTACCGACAGGTCTCTCTCTATACCTGCACGTTTCTCACCTAATGTGGCAACATTCCTGCACAGGCAGCTTTCATCAGATCAGCCTCCATCACAAGCTGTTGTCTTTCTCATAGAAATAACCAATGTCAGCTCAGTCTGGGAGTTACACACATATAGTATGATAAAACATGAATGGATTAACTGAAAAACATATCCTCAGAAACAGAGCAGCGGGAGATAAAAACTTCTATATAAAGCCTTTTAAAAAAAAGATTCAACAAAAACACTCAAAGTTACAATACACAGTATTTCTCTAATACCTGGAAATGTGTCAGAAATTATAAGATGCTACTTAAAATAACTAATTGTACAGCTGTTCTGCAAAAGACGTCAGACAACGACCATGACTGAGGTTATGTAGTCATCACTCAGTCAAGATTCTTTGTTATATGAATCAGCTTGCACAACCACAGCTGCCATTGCAACCTGTGGGCAACGGTACACTGTGTCTTTACATGTGCAAACATGGATCCAAGGTGCTGAAAAAAGCAGGCGAACTGATCATAATCCTGTCTGGAAATATAACTTCCTGTAAATCAACTGGTCATTTCCATGCTCGATTAAGCAAATAAAATTCTGAGTAATCATAATTACATTCAAGTATAATGAGTTGACTGGTTCTTGGCTGTTTTGTGGTTTGTTTTACACATGAATTTCAAGTTAAATAGCACAAGGGTCAGAGTTTCATTGACCTGTAACTATTTCGAAACCACAGAATGACATGAGCAAAGAGTGTTAAAAGGACAGTGGGAGAGGTGGAAAAAGGATATTGTTTTTCTTATCTCCACATCACTAAACCGACTGCTAAATTGCACCATAATAAAAACAAGGACAGGCAGTGAGAAAAGATTTTCTGGCGCTTTCCACAATGCACGTTGTTTTTCTAGTGTAAAGTGCCAGCCCAATCAAGATTGACTGAGAGCAGTTGGCTCAGCAAGACCTTGGCAGGGTCGTCAGATGAGTGCACCACCCTGAATTCAGCCCTGCAGAAAATTTAACACTCTGACAGGAGGTTCACTACCTGCATGACAACTACCAACCAGGTGACTTCAGGACAAGAGAACGTCTGTGTGTGTGTGTGTGTGAGACCTTTTGAATGTGAAAGGCATTGGAAATACCGATATGTGTCTAGAGGAAATCTCCCAAAAATACCATGTATCTGACAATAGCACTTATTTATTTATTTAGTAGCTAGATGGAGATTTACATTGAGGAACAGAAGTATTTGAACACCCTGCATTTTGCAAGTTCTCCCACTTAGAAATCATGGAGGGGTCTGAAATTCACATTGTAGGTGCATTCCCACTCTGAGAGACAGAATTAAATATAAAATTCAGGAAATCACATTGTATGATTTTTAAAGAATTTGTTTGTCTTGCACTGCTGAACATAAGTATTTGAACACCTGAGAAAATCAGTGTTAATATTTGGTACAGAAACCTTTGTTTGCAATTACATGGGTCAAATGTTTCCTGTAGTTCTTGACCAGGTTTGCACACATGGCAACAGGGATTTTGGCCCACTCCTCCACACAGACCTCCTCTAGATCTGTCAGGTTTCGGGGCTGTTGCTGAGCAACACGGAGTTTCAGCTCCCTCCATAGATTTTCTATTGGGTTCAGGTCTGGAGACTGGCTAGGCCACTCCAGAACCTTGATATGCCTCTTACGGAGCCACTCCTTGGTTATCCTGACTGTGTGCTTCAGATCGTTGTCATGTTGGAAGACCCAGTGACGACCCATCTTCAATGCTCTGACTGAGGGAAGGAGGTTGTTGCTCAAAATCTCACAATAAATGGCCCCATTCATCCTCTCCTTAATACAGTGCAGACGTCCTGTCCCCTTCGCAGAAAAGCACCCCCAAAGCATGATGTTACCACCCCCATGCTTCACAGTAGGGATGGTGTTCTTGGGATGCAACTCATCCTTCTTTTTCCTCCAAACACGATGAGTGAAGTTTAGACCAAAAAGTTCTACTTTGGTCTCATCTGACCACATGACTTTCTCCCATGCCTCCTCTGGATCATCCAGATGGTCTTTGGCAAATTTCAGATGGGCCTGGACATGTGATGACTTGAGCAGGGGAACCTTCCGTGCAATGCATGATTTGAAACCATGACAGCGTAGTGTTCTACCGACAGAACTGTGGTCCCAGCTCTCTTCATGTCATTGACCAGCTCCTCCCTATCGTTCTGGGCTGATTCCTCACCTTTCTCATCATCCGTGATACCCCACGAGGTGAGATCTTGCATGGCGCCCCAGTCCGAGGGAGACTGACAGTCGTCTTTAGCCTCTTCCATTTTCTAACAATTGCTCCAACAGTTGATCTATTTTCACCAAGCTGCTTGGCAATTGCCCTGTAGCCCTTTCCAGCCTTGTGGAGGTCCACAATTTTGTCTCTGGTGTCTTTTGACAGCTCTTTGGTCTTGCCCATGGTAGTAGTTGGCGTCTGACTGACTGTGGGGTGGACAGGTGTCTTTAAAGAGTTCAGACAGGTGCTACTAATTTAGATTAATGAGTGGAGTAGAGGTGGACTTTTTCAAGGCACAGTAACAGGTCTTTGAGAGCCAGAATTCTTGCTGTTTCTCAGGTGTTCAAATACTTATGTTCAGCAGTGCAAGACAAATAAATTCTTTAAAAATCATACAATGTGATTTCCTGAAATTCTTTTTTTAATTCTGTCTCTCAGAGTGGGAATGCACCTACAATGTGAATGTCAGACCCCTCCATGATTTCCAAGTGGGAGAACTTGCAAAATTGCAGGGTGTTCAAATACTTCTGTTCCTCACTGTAGGTCATCAAGCACCCAAATTAACAAGCCAGACTATGTTCTGCTTGGTAAAAGTTACACGCTAACCACAAAAATTCATTTGTAACTGGGTAAAACTAATTTACTCAGCTGTGATCCTCTGCATGCTGTCCTTTTCTCATCAAAACCATGCTAACTTAACAAGTTACATGTTTTTTGCTTGTTTTATGCACTAGGGGGAAAAAAATGGAGAAAACTACTAACACGTTCTAATTAGTGTTGTTAATGCGTTACAAGTTTTAATTCAGTTATCAAATTTAAATTAGATCATTAGGGTAAAAAAGTTCTGTTAGTGTAGAAAAGCTAAACAAATGTCATAAAATGGAAGTTAAAAATATAAATAAAGAAGATTAACAGTAAACAAAGAATCATTGCTATGTTAAGTGATGTTATTCTAATTAAGTTAAGTCTTTGAGGGTTCAGGGCCTAAGACCCTAGGGAGGACATTGAGATTCAGCCATAATAAATTCACAGAGTATCAAAAGTTACCCAATTAACTGATTTCATGGTGACTGACAACAAATCGTCATGTTTTAATTAAGCATATGTTTTCAACTTTATTATTCCATCAGTTGCAATGGTGATCTTTTAGAAATGCAAATGCATCTTTATGTTCAGAGGGGGTGTACTCATTAATGCCGTTACTCATTTTCCCATCTGCTGACCTGTCTTTTGGCTGCATCACTTCTGTTTCCATATGACCCTCCTTACCTCATCTGTCTGCCTTTCCTTTTAATCCTGTTTCTTTCTCATTTTCTCTGCCTGTTTTTGCAGTAAGAGCCTCTGCTGTGTGAACGAGACAGAGTAATACAAGGCAGAGGCACCTCCGAATCAGTGACAAATTGAATTCATCACTCCATCACAACCTCATTTCTCAGCTGCAGTGTGTCTGTGTTTGTGCATCTATGAGATTTCCTGCCTTATAATGTCAGATACAGCTTCTTGTGGTCTAACAGTAAATGTGCTTTTATACCCTGAGGGAGAACTGGCTTGATATTGTCACACTATTAGAGAGAAAGTGAAGGAAAAGAAAAAGGAAATGGGAAGGAAGGATTGATGGTGGGAAAAAAGATAAATGGCCTGATGTATGGATCATTAGCAAGAGGAGATGGGAACAAGAAACAGAGTTGTGATAGTGAAGAGGAGCAAAGACTGAGAAAGAGAATCAAAAAACACAAAAAGGGTGAGACATGGAAATTAGTACAACAAAGAGGGACTTTGCTGAGTTGACATAAAAGAGAAGAAAACAAAAGCACTGGCACTGACGAGAAAGAAGAAAACGCATAAACAAGAAGGTGTAAAGGTCTTTTTTAACTGAGCCACCTGAATCTTTTGAGATAACATTGAAGCGTAACAACCCTGGTCCACCAATCAGGCTTATCCGTGGTTTCCACAACAACTCCAACATGAGCTGTCAGTCAAGAAGCTAATCAGAGAGGTTTTGTTAGCAACCTCCGATATTGCTGAAGGATGTACAGGGAGCAAGACCGTGATGTTTCACCAGAGGGTTGCTGATTCAAATCCCCAAACCGATTGCTAACATCTGGCTAGACTGTCTCTGTGGAAGAGGTCGAAATCTGAATCACAGTTTTAGCTTTTACCAGTCAGGCTGGTGAATGTTAGAAAAATCTCTCAATATAACTTCATACAAATCAACAGTCTCAACAAATCTCCAAAATAACCATAACATTTCATTAACATCTCCTTAGAAAGTTTCAAGAAATACTAAATATGAAAGCTTTCATGAAGGTAGAATTTATGACACAGCTGTTGTATCAGCTTTAACATGAAATGAGTATATCAGAATAAAACAGGAAGGTAAGAAAAAGCCCTTAAAATATATATTCAACTCACATTTTATGAACTGTGGCAAGTTGCACAGAAGAAAAGTTATGTGGATGCTACTGTATCAAGATGGCAACTAGCGGGGCTTGATAGTGGGAGTTTAAAAGAGACATGCTGTGTCCTTTTTCAGACAATCTAACTGCAACTTAAAATGAAGAAACTGTTTCACAAGAATTAAAATTTCATTTGTTTGATTGTTTTCTG
>NW_018128102.1:188910-219094 GCF_001952655.1 Monopterus albus
CTGGAGCCACTTCACCACCATCCACAATTCATTTTATATTTCCTAGATGTGGGGGCACCTCTGTTGACTCTGTGCACTGTATTGTGGGAAAACAGTCAAAAACACACTCAAGGATGGAGGGTTTGCTAGTATGCATACTGACTGTTGCGAGGCTACACTACATACTCAGAGCTTGGTTAGAAAAGTGTGCCATTTGAATTTCACACACAGCTTAAGTGACCTTTTACAGATGCAAGCACTTTTATAGAGATACTTGTCATGACACCTCTTTGAAGCCATGTCTGTACCTAATAAAGTGGTTTTAGGTTGAGATGTCCAGCCTCCTTCTGACTGGTTAGTTGTGATGTGCAGAGAGGCATTTCAGCAGAGCACATGCACTGTATATACAGTATGGCTGAATAAACAACATATACTGCTCAAGTTCTACACCAGCGTGTGGTCACAATGCAGCAGCTCCCATGATCCCCTGCTCTCCTCTCCAGCTAAAAGATGCTGTGAGACAAACCAGTGTATTCATTAGAGCAGGACTAATTACATCACAACAATCAGACCCACTAGACCTGATATGCAAACACACACATACTCTGAAGGGCTGTGAAGTGGATATGCACAAACAGTGCATTAACATTACTCATCTGTACAACGCACACTAACAGAGCTCTGATGTTCACCTACACATAAATCTTCTCTTTGAATTAGCTACAGTATATTTAACTACCCAACACAGATACACATGCATACAAACACGCCCATCTACTCTCAGCCCAATAATGCACACACAGTCGTGCATAACTGACTGAACTTTAGTGTTCAAAGTGTAAACAAAAATCAATCCACAAATCACTGCAATTTGATTTATTTCCTACACAGCTGAGTGACCTGGAGACATGGACATTTATGAAGTTTGTTGGCTGAAAAAAAGCAGAACTTGAAGTTAGTTTACCAACCACAGTGATTTAGTGTAGTGAACAATGAGTGCTACTGATAAGAGCAAAATGATTGAGAAGATTAACTCAGCTACTGGTAACGACCCACTTCTCTATTACTTTAAAGCAAAAGACTGCAGGTGTAAACATCTATATGCATGGAGAGTGCTTGCAGCTGCTGTTGGGGTTGACTGTACACTTAACTGCTTATATTTCTTGCTTTTAAGGAGCTGTTTAAATGCTGCAAAGCTATGGAAGGCAGTATGGATTTCCAGTGTTGTGCGCTGTCTGGCTCCACCACTGACTAGTCAGATCAATCCTGCGGTAACCATCCCCGATGGTTAGAGCCATCAGTTGAGTTGGCGCCGCAGATGGCTGCCTCAGTTCTGTACCGGAAACAAATTCCTTGTGTGTAAAATACTTGGCCATATAAAGGTGATTATTAAAACACAGTGCATGTGCTGCACAAGTATAAGCACTGAGTAATTTAGCCACTTTCCACCAACTTATGAGTGTAGAAGTACCAGTGGGAACAACTGGGGATAGATCTTCAACTGTAGAAACAATGGACAGGCTAAGAGTTCCCAGAAGCGAAGCCACCGCGGTGCAATCGCCTCCTGCTGGCTGGTTGCTGTATATGTCATAAATCCCACCTCCACCATGTTAGTGGATGGGACATGAGCCACAATAAAACTCAAAGTGCAAATCACATAAATGTTTCCAAGAGATCGCTTCTGTGGTTTGTGGCAGATATTATCATGCTGATGTGTGTACAAGTGGTCGTTTTTATGGGCAGTTTGGTGTTAATACGTTTCTGGCTTCTCTTTTGCATAGTGGAGGGATGTGGTGACGCCACATCTATCGCCTACTTGTCAGTGGGATGGACGGACAGGAGTAGGTTTAATTGAAAAAGTGTTTACCACTGCTCAGAGCAGCTCGTTAAAAAAACAAAAAAAACAAAAACGAAGAAATGCATGTGAACTAAACTTTGAGCTAGTTCTTGTTAAGTGTGAACTTAACACTACATTTATAAACAAATAGGTTTTTTAATGCTTTTGCTAATTTACTTACTACTTAGGATTCAGAAATGATTTATTACTTGTGGTTCTAGTCTAGCTGCAACTTTAGCTACTACATGTATAGTTATGTTTTTTTCCAATAAAGTTACACATTTGGCCTCGTACAAATATTGTCAGCTTGTCTTTAAGATGTCTGGGAATCAAGTGCTCAATCCCTTCAAGGTTAGGGCTAGAGATATGGACTTATTTTGTTTACTGCAAACAACTTTTATGAAAAGACCAAAACCAACAATGAGCTGACTGAATGATGAACAGCTAAAGCTGTTCATGTAGCTTTTTCATTTCTGCTCCAGACCTCACTCATGTTCAGAAACACTGAAGAAATCTAACCATTAACAGTAGAATAAACCAGTCAGACACAATGTGATGGCAATAAACAATTCTTAAAATGTGGATAAACCTCAAAAGATCCTCATGCTTCTGCCCTTTATGGGGTGATCTGGATGTTAATACAGTCTCTCTGACACACTGACCTCGTCCACCAGCTGACTGTGCTGCAGCTTTTCGATGCGACTAGGATCCAGATGGTCTTCGTGGCTGAGCTGGCCGTCATCCCCCTGTCCTCTTCCGTCACAATGAAAAAACAGGGGTGGCAGGCAGCACCCGCTCTTCTGACACAACAATGGCATTGGTGGAGGACTGCTCACACTGATCACCTCACTTTCCGTACTATACCGACGCTACAGTTTCAAATATGGCAAAAAACTGTTAAAGGTCTTTCTCCAGGTGGTGCTGCTACAGGATGAGTTGAGGGGTTTTTTTCCTTCTACCACTTTAAAAAGTTTTAATTGTCCTGTTTCTATACGGCCATTACTCACACGACCTCCACTGTAACACTCATTCCACACTAGCACTTTCTCAAACAATATAATCCTACTTCCTCCCTCTGAAACGCGCCTTCTCAGGTAGCCACACCTCCCCCAGGTGTGTTCTCACACACAAACACATCCTGGAGATAAGGTGGGGGATGGAAATGAGCTCTCCTGATACCTTACGACACACAGGAGTGGTGTGTGTGTGTGTGTGTCTGTGGGTTCATGTAAGAAAGAGTCTATTTCCTTGAGGCTAAAAATAAAACGGGAAGAACCTGTTGGACTAGCAATAAGAGCGTGCACACACTAAAACCTTTATATAACTATCTTTGTGAGGACACTTGCTTCTCTAGCCACTTTTACCACCACAACTAAATTCCAGACCCCTGCCTAACACCTAACCTGCACCTAATCCCACCTTAATCCCAAAGCCAAGCTTCTACCCTCATACAGAAGTGAGGACCGGGCAAAATGTCCTCACTTCATGGAATAAAACTAAAACTGGTCCTCCCAATATAATGTTGGTAGCAGTACACACATATATACATATATACTGGACAATGGCTGCTTCACTACTGATTTAAAATAGGTTTAAAAAGACAATGCACATTCATGCACATTAATGGCACACGACTCTGCTTAAGATCTCAAACTCATGTCCTGCCAGCCTGCATGAGCTGTCCTGATTGTGTGTGTGTGTGTGTGTGTGTGTGTGTGTGTGTGTGTGTGTGTGTGTGTGTGTGTGTGTGTGTGCTTGCTCTGCCGCCTACTCACTGTCAGACAGGCTTTTGGTGTCAGATCAGTGTTTCATCTGCCAAGACACATTACAGTAAATGTGTTTGTGTGCATGCATATGTATGTGTATGTTTTCTGGCAGTCCGCATACAATTCTGTCTTTAATTATCAGAAACATACTGTTTGCTGCAGACTCCCTGACACCGACTCACTTTTCTGCTGGGTCTCTCTCTCGTCATCCATCCATGTCTCCCCTCAACTCCCTTCAGTCTTTTTTTCCCCTTTACAACACCTTTACCCTCAGCCCCATCTGTCTCTCCATTCATATCACATATGGTTAACTCGATTCAGATCAGGTCAAAAGAGCTTCATTAGCAACCTTAATGAGTCACGTGGCAAAATTACTGATGTAAGACGTCTCAGATAATGGGCATGTTGTCTCTGTCTTAATAATCTTTACATATATCAAAGATTATTACTGTACTCTAGTATTTCGCCTGATAGGAAAAGGATTGTATGCAATTCAATGCAACACTTCCACCTTAACATCTTTATTTATGAAGCTCACAATGTTTAGATTTTTAGTGAAATTGTCATAAATGTATAAACTAAATTATATTTATTATTAAGGTCATAGTTAAAGGTGCTGTTGTACTGGACTGCATTATATTTAGAGATGTTCCTAATATTCTGACCATCCCATGCATGTAGTTGGGGAGGACAAAAATATAGAGACATAACACTTAATACGACTGTGTTCAGGACAAAAAGTAGAGGACAATGAAATATAGGTTATATCAGAGGCAAAACAGTTGCCTTGAATTTCATTAAAATATTTTTTTAGGTCAGAATAATCTGGGGTTAATAATCTTTACATATATCAAAGATTATTACTGTAGTGTTTTCCTAAACAATGGGTAGCAGCTGTGTATTCATGAGATAATGGAAACAGACACTTTCAGGCGTCTGCCAGAGCTGATCAACACAGACGCACATTGTTTGGGCATTCTATACTTAACTCCTTGATCTTTCAAATATGGCCATGTTCTTGTAATCATGAGGCCGCGCTGTCTGTGGGGAACATCACTGGAATGCCAAATGAAGCTCGCCCACCATCACCAGCTATGATTTTAAAATGCTGCAGTTATTCATGTTCTCCAGCAGATGGCAGACTAAGAAAGATATGTAGGTAGCAAAACAGGTGAAAAGGTGATGAGGTGCACAGGGAGTGAACCCGTGAACGGAAAGAGGGCTTCGGATAGAGAGAGAAGAAAGATTAGGTGAAAATGAGGTGAAACATTTAAAAAGCAAAACAGAATTAAACATGGGAGAAGAAAGGAAAAGAGTGGTGCAGCCAGTTGTATCTGTATCTTGTGCTGATTTGGTATTTTTCAACTCTTCACAGACTATCAGCTGTGCATTTATAAATAGAAGCACGTAATGAGCCCCCCCTTATGAACTTACAAATTCACCAACACACTTAAAACATTAGTCTACAAATGATTTATAACATTAGCTTTAAACACTTGACAGCATCACACAGTTGGGATTTAAACACACAAGACATCCAAAGCTAAGCAGAACAAAACCACATCTGAGTATTCATGTATTTTATTCTTGAGACACAAGCAGACGCCACCTGAATCACTCTGATGCTGTAAACCCCACCCGTCTGGTGTTCAGAGGTGGATAAAACAAACGAAGTGCTGAGCCAGGTCCGGCATTGTTAACTACACTTGTCTTCTCTTTTTGCTTCCTGACGTTTAAACTTGGTAATGCAAAGGCATGTGGGGTTGCTATGGTAACAGTCTGACTTTCAAACCAACCTTCAGTTTGGAAATGTAAGGACATTCTCTCTCTCTCTCTCTCTCACACACACACACACACACACACACACACACACACACACACACAATTTTAAAAAGCAGAATCTACCACTCGTTTCACCTGGACATTTCTCTTCTGTTACTCAAACAGGAAGTAAACTGGGTTTCCTGTGAGTGTTTGTGTATACCACACGCATCACCTCTCAGCCCTTGACAACCTTACTAAGAAAACCATTTTATTAAACTGCGCAACAAAACAAATGAAGTGAGATAGATTATCTGAAAAAGAAACGGCTTGCATCTTCTGTCATGCATAAACGTTTGACCACACAGCCACACACACACAGTTAGAACCAGGCGTGGGAGGACTTTGCACCATGGCGACCACATCCTGTCTCATGTACCTCTGTATATTAATAGACACATACACACAACCTAGTGATATGTGCAAAAAAACAGCCAGAGAAAACCGAATGACACTGTCACACTTTAGATGGACAGATGGGTAGAGGCAGCCTGACACACAATACACACACTAACCATCACCCTGACACACAATACACACATCTTTTCAAGTTCAGCCACTTCTCCGGTTTGTATGTTAATATCTTTTTGAAATATCATCCGGGTTGTGGCTTCTGCCTGCGAAGTTTGTGCAGTGAAGGACACATAATCTGCTGCTGGTGGGGTGAAGGGGGGTTGGTCGGGTTTGCCTCAGAGCATACAGGTCAAATGTGGCTCTGATGCCGCCTAATCCTCATATTCACACACATATACACGCAGTGGACAGATAAGTCTCTCAGCTAGATCAGAGAGAGAGAGAGTTGGTGAAAAGAGAAGTGAAGGCTCTCCTAATGTGCCGGTGTGATTAGCATGCCGCTCCTGCTGTTATTGATTTGTGGTGTTAATAACATTCTTGCTTTTTTTTTTGTACGGTTAGCGAGTGGCCGTGCAAATAAAGGTGTTACATTTGAAATGGAGGAGAGAGGGTGAGTTGCCACAATAGGGTGAAGCAGGACAGAGAGGACACGAGGATAGGAGAGTCAAGAAGAGATGAATGGAATGCGAGTGAGGAGAGGAAAAAGAAAATGTGAGAAAAGGACAGATGAAAGGATAGGAGGAGAAAAGAGAGGAAAGGAAAAGTGGGAAGGATGGCAAAAGCAAAGGAAAGGAGGAAACATGAGAGGAGAGGATGTGATGTAATGGGGCAGTGAAAGGGGAGAGTAAAGATGGGAGGAGATGAACAAAGATGAAATATGAGTGTGTGAATGTCTGCGGTGTTTGTGTATGTGTTGTACCTGGTGACTATCCCTGATGATCACACTGTGCTATTTAATCTGCTCTTACACATCAGATGTGGTAAATGCTGCTGAGTCTTGGAGTGTGTCAGTATGTGTGCATGAAACACTTGTCTAAGAGGACCTAGTATCTATGTACATGCAATTTATTTAAGACGTTCAAATAAACAGGGCGGCATGGTGGTGCAGTGGTTAGCGCTGTTGCCTCACAGCAAGAAGGTTCCCGGCCAGCCTTTCTGTGCGGAATCTGCATGTTCTCCCTGTGCCTGTGTGGGTTCTCTCCGGGTACTCTGGCTTCCTCCCACAGTCCAAACACATGCAGCTTAGCTTGACTGGTGACTCTAAATTGCCCATAGGAGTGAGTGCGAGTGTGTGTGATTGTCTGTCTACATGTCAGCCCTGTGATAGACTGGCGACCTTGTCCAGGGTGGACCCCACCTCTTGCTCAATGTCAGCTGGGATTGGCTCCAGGCCCCCTATAACCCTATTCAGGAATAAGCAGTATAGATTTAGATGTGGTATTCTTCAGGCTGGATGAATTAGCACCGAAAGCTAACTTTTTGTTTGTTTGGTTGGTTGTGGTTTTTTGGCAACATTAAACAGGATGTGATTTGAAGGGGGCAAAGAACAGTTAGTAGCAGCTTGTGGTGCAAGTTTATTTTGAGAAGGCTTTGGTTTGGTACAGTATCATCTTACTGGGTCAACAAACTGGAGCCTTTTACATCATCACTCTCTCAGGCTCATAATGCACATATTTCTCAATCCTTCTTGCTCAAGTTCTGCAAAGGAAAAAATGTCACCAGCCTGGAAATTAGACATCTTACATGTATCGCAATATGTGTCAGTGTGTTTATGGGGGTGTGTGTGCATGTGAGTGAGAGAGCGAGATTTATGATGCACTCTTGTCCAACTAGCAGTAATAACCCTCAGTAAATTTGAAGAGGTTGACTGTCAGATCAGGATCTCAAATAACTGTTTTACAGGATATTAATTACATTTTAGAAATAAAACTACAATTAATTAGATATCCGGGTATATGTGAAGTATTTTAAGACATCCACCATGCTTATAAAAGATAAAGATCAAAGATTTTTATTGTCAATTCACTATAGAAAAATCGAAATACTGTTTCTCTCTCACCTAATGTTGAATGCCCATAGCATTTAAAAACTAAAATAGAATAAGTAGAATAAACAGAATATGAAAACTGAATTCAAGTAATAAGGATAAACTATATGGTACAACCTAATAGGCTATGATGAAACTCAAAGCCATGTGCAAACATAAAAGGACACCTGACCTATAAAAAAAATCTAAATACAACCAAATGATTGTTTTTTTCTTTAAGAATTAATGAAATTATAAGCCAAGCATTATAATTTACTCTACAGTGTCAGTTGTTAATAACCCTGTAGCCATATACCACACTGAAGCCGCCAGTGTTTTAACATCAAGATCATTTAAAAAGAAAACCATGACAAATGTTTTCATCGTCTCCAGTTGGACAGTACTATATAAACATAATTCACTGGTCACATTCTGGATCCTGGATGACGAGCTCCGCCACTTTTTTGCTCATTGGGCCACATTCATCAAATTGTTCTTACGAATAAATTTATTCGTAAAACCCACTTACAAAGTCAAGATTCTGGCATTCACCAATGTCGTCCCACTCAGGAGCACACTTATGAACATTTGGCTGCTACATTAATTATAAGATTTTAAATACAAGAATATTTTTCACTTTATTTTACAAAGCATTACGGTCTTTTAAAATGAACAGTAAAAAAAATTACAGCAAGCAATTAATTTCTTGTTTATAAAACCAAGGTTTTTAAAACTTATTTATCTTTTACAGTGTGAATATTTGTAGCTAGAATTAGAAAAAACACAGCATTTGGTTGTCCAGCACCGCATCTGAGATCAGACTCAGGGCACTTGAAGGGACCCGGGTGCACGCAGCGACGTTCGCTCAGCTGACGGCACACCCGAAAGTCCTGCAAGGCCCTGATGTGCTGGTCAGGCTCATAACTCAGGGCCAGCCTGACCTCCTCGACTGGTCGGTGTCTCTCTTCCATGTTTGTTTTATTGCCTCAGATTTGACAAGGTGTTAACCTAAGCTAATTAGGAATGACTGGCACACACTTTCAGCTTACAAACACATGGGATTCTTAAATATAAGAACACAGGTGCAGACAATTCTGTGGTTTAAGAACACATTCGTGAATCGGAGACTTGTTGGGCCCTTTCTTAAGAACAACCTACAAAAAAAAAAAATTAAGAAAACTCTTAGGAAGATGTTGGTGAATGTGGCCCAGTGATCTTTCTACTTCTTCCCTTTTATGTATTTCTCTTCCTCTCTCTTCTACCCGTCCTCTCCTCCCCATTAATTCCTATTCTTTGCCTCAGATCAATATCGCTCCTCCATTCCGTCCCTTCACCAATTCTTCCTTTATTCCGGCTGTCTGTTTACTACCCAGATCAATAACTCTTCCTTCGCCTCCTCCTTTTTAACTGGGATTTCTTTATCCCTCAGCTCTCCTCTCTGCTCTCTGTACAGTCCCCAGTCAATGCTGACTCATCATTAGATTCACATCATTTACTGTATTACCTACCCCTCTATTATCATTCCTTCAGCCCCTTCTAATAACTTTGCATCCTATATTCTGCTATTTTCAGCATTACTGAGCAAAAATGAGGATTAGTATTACTTGGTTGGCTGTGTGCTGTGAGTTTGTGTCCAACTCAAAGGATTCATCACATAAACCGAGTAGCTGCAACTCGACCCCATCTCTGTTATCGGCATCTCTGTTATCGGCAGGCTTTGTAATGTGATGGATGGAGCAGACCTCTGCATGTCTAGACCATAATAATCTCCTGTTTCAGAGTGATGATCTGTTTACTAAAATAAATTCATTCTGCAGAGTCTGGTGGTCTAAATGGCTTGACCTCAAGGATTAAAGACAGACTAGATCTGAGGTTTCTATTGAAGGAGTGTTCACCAAAGTCTTAACTTTAATCAGTTTGTCTTCAAGTGAAAACTTTATCAAAAAAAAAAAAAAAAGCCATAGATTGGTGTTTTGGCAGCAGATAACTGCCTCCCCATAACTCCGGCAAGTATGCCAAGCTAATATGTCCTCACTGAGACCAATTTATATCAAACCACCATTAAACCCCCAGCAACACAGCAGCAGACCTAACATGTCAAAAAACATTTCTTGGATTAGTAGCTAAGAATTTACTCAATTTCATCATTTCTGACCAAAGTAATTACATTACTCTAACATATTACTACTAATCCATCATCATACCGGTCCCTAAGACATCAGACACATCCACTCTGAATGACTTCAGGCCAGTGGCGCTCACATCAGTCGGCATGAAGTGCTTAGAGAAACTGGTCCTCACACACACATTAACCACATGGTCCCGGACACTGTAGACCCCCTCCAGTTTGCCTACCGCCCCAACAGATCAGAGGACGATGTGACGGCTCTGCCTTTTTTCCATAAACTGAAACACCTGGACAACAGCAGTATGTATGCTAGGATGCTCTTCCTGGATTACAGTTCTGCATTCAACACCATTGGCCCAGGCAGGCTGATTGGGAAGATGACAGACCTCAGTGTCCCAACTCCCACCTTTAACTGGATTCTGGACTTTCTGACTGAAAAACCACAGGCGGTCAGAATGGGAGGGTGGGTGTCTGCTGAATTCACTATCCCCGCAGGCTCACCGCAGGGCTGCTGTCTCAGCCCCAAACTCTTCACCCTGTACACCCACGACTGTGTCTCCAAACATGACAACACCATCACCATTCTGGGCCTCATCAAGTGGGGAGAGGAGTCAGGTTACAGAAGCTTGTTGAATGACATTCTTGTTTATGGAGAGGAGAATGACCTCATCCTCAACATAAACAAGACAAAAGAAATAATAGTAGACTTCAGGAAGAACCCCTCCCCTCTGCTGCCTCTGACCACCAAAGGGACTGAGGTGGAGAGGGCTGACAGCCACAAGTTCCTGGGCCTAAAGGTGACATCTGACCTGAGCTGGTCACTGAACACAGCTGCCACAGTGAAGAAAGCCCAGCAGCAGCTATACTTCATCAGGCGGCTCAGAAAAGCTGGGCTAAACCGTCACCCTCTCACCCAGGCTTATAGAGAACTGGTAGAGAGGGTAGAGAGAGCTGGCATCACAGTCTGGTATGGTAATACCACACAGGCAGAGAGGAAGGCTCTTCAAAGGGTCATAAAGACTGCAGAGAGGATCATTGGGACTGAACTGCCTGCTACACACTGTACACACAGTGCTGCCGTAAAAGGGAGAGAACATACTCAGAGATCCATGCCACCCAGCTCACTCTCTGCTCAGACTGCTCAGACACAAAAACTGCACCTACTTTACAACAGCTTTTTCCCTGCCGCAGTAAGACTGATGGCAAATACACAAATGTGAAAAATGTGAGAACATATGTACAATAACTCCTTACTAGACATGTGCAATAATAATACAGAAATGTTCCACAAGGTATTTTCGTAAGAGCATCTCATCAACAGTGTTCTCTTTGGGGACCTGAGTAATAGCAGGACATTCTCTACCAAGCAATGGAAACAGGCCTGAATATAAACTGTGTTTTAGTATGTTATAACCCCTCACTACCTCACCAAGCATAATGACATATCCAACTCCACCATGTGAATTAGTAAGTGCAATGTTTGAAGTTCACTGGGGAAAATACTATTACCCTATGTTTGTGTATTGCGGCTTTAATGCTTTGTTACCTTTATGTAACTTTGTTTTAAGACTGGGTTTTTTCTGGTTTTTGACTCCTTACCTGACTGCACAAGAATTTCTATATGCCTAGACTGTCTGTTTATGCATAAATGGCAAATAAAAATCTTGACTTCACTTGACTACTCTAGGTTATGATGGGGGCAGTGTAGCAACATCCGGGAGGTTAACTCCCTCTATTGGCAAATTTGGTATGACCATGACATGGCGTCACCAGTTCCCTCCACTATGCAAAAGTGATGCCAAAATTTGGTGAATACGGAGGCTGCCATCTTGCTTTTTTACAACCAGATTAAAGTTTCAGAAATTATCTGAAATATATATTTTTATATAAACAAAACTTATTAAAAACAAACATACCAGAAACATGACCACTTGTACATGCACTATATTGCCAAAAGTATTCGCTCATCTGCCTTCACATGCAAATGAACTTGAGTAACAACTGATTCTTAATTCATAGGGTTTAATATGATGTTGGCCCACCCGATGCAGCTATAACAGCTTCCACAAGGTTTAAGAGTGTGTTAATGGGGAGTTTTGACCATTCTTCCAGAAGCGCATTTGTGAGGACACTGATGTTATGAGAAGGCCTGGATCGCAGTCTCCGCTCTAATTCATCCCAAAGGTGTTCCTTCGGGTTGAGGTCAGGACTCTGTGCTGACAGAATTCACCTCTGAGAAAAATGAATCTGATTTGTGCTTTGAGGTTTTAGTTTGGTTCATGTCTCATCCACTAACATAGAGGCGGTGGGATTTAAGTCCTATACTGTAACCAGCCACAATGGGGCAATGTGGAACAAAACCTAACTGGATCAAATGTACACAATAAACATAAACCTTGGTTTGGACTTTCAGATGTGAAAATGACCTAATACACAGTGCTTCACCATCTAGGCCTACACCACCCAGACAGAACAACTGTGAAACAATGTCCTTCAAACAGGATGGTAAACAAGCTTTGAAATTTTGTAATAATTAACTGTTAGGACAAGCTGCACTGGACGGACTTGCATAAGCAAAGTAACTGGTGTTGCTAAATACATCAAGTGTGTGTGTGTGTGTGCCCTTGGAGTGGTTTAAAGTGGGGTTCTCTCCTGTCTGACAATCCACTCCTCCTCCTCCTTTTTATCCCTCTGTCCACTCTGGTTTTGTTATCATTTTTACTGGTCGCTCACTTTTCTCACCTCTCTCCCCTCTCTCCCCTCTCGTTCTGCCTCCTCTACTCTCCCTTTTAGTTTCACTAGTTATATAAAACTCAAAGTTAAAACAACCTCACTTTACAGTTGAAATCTATGCACAAAAACACATGTGCGCTGATGCTGTATTTGTTAAACAAAATGACCTTCTAAATTTCTCCATACCACAGGGGAGGCGCTAAGATTGGAGATAAGCTTTTGTATGTGCATGCATGTATATTTTTATTATAAGTGTACTGTATATTTATATGTGGGTATATATATATATACACACATATGTGCTGGTCAGCTGCTGTACAATAACTAGAATGTTTCACTGTCTTATGAGCGTTTCATGGTCACATTATGTACATGACATGTTGCATAACCACAGAAAGAAGTGATGCTACTATGTTCTGCTTAACAGATGCAAAACAATGTCAACTCAAAGAGATTAATTCAAATACAGTCAGGTCCATAAATATTGGGACATCGACACAATTCTAACATTTTTGGCTCTATACACCACCACAATGGATTTGAAATGAAACGAACAAGATGTGCTTTAACTGCAGACTGTCAGCTTTAATTTGAGGGTATTTACATCCAAATCAGGTGAACGGTGTAGGAATTACAACAGTTAAGGGACCAAAAGTAATGGGACAGTTGGCTTCTCAGCTGTTCCATGGCCAGGTGTGTGTTATTCCCTCATGCCCATTACAATGAGCAGATAAAAGGTCCAGAGTTCATTTCAAGTGTGCTATTTGCATTTGGAATCTGTTGCTGTCAACTCTCAAGATGAGATCCAAAGAGCTGTCACTATCAGTGAAGCAAGCCATCATTAGGCTGAAAAAACAAAACAAACCCATCAGAGAGATAGCAAAAACATTAGGCGTGGCCAAAACAACTGTTTGGAACATTCTTAAAAAGAAGGAACGCACCGGTGAGCTCAGCAACACCAAAAGACCCAGAAGACCACGGAAAACAACTGTGGTGGATGACCGAAGAATTCTTTCCCTGGTGAAGAAAACACCCTTCACAACAGTTGGCCAGATCAAGAACACTCTCCAGGAGGTAGGTGTATGTGTGTCAAAGTCAACAATCAAGAGAAGACTTCACCAGAGTGAATACAGAGGGTTCACCACAAGATGTAAACCATTGGTGAGCCCCAAAAACAGGAAGGCCAGATTAGAGTTTGCCAAACGACATCTAAAAAAGCCTTCACAGTTCTGGAACAACATCCTATGGACAGATGAGACCAAGATCAACTTGTACCAGAGTGATGGGAAGAGAAGAGTATGGAGAAGGAAAGGAACTGCTCATGATCCTAAGCATACCACGTCATCAGTGAAGCATGGTGGTGGTAGTGTCATGGCGTGGGCATGTATGGCTGCCAATGGAACTGGTTCTCTTGTATTTATTGATGATGTGACTGCTGACAAAAGCAGCAGGATGAATTCTGAAGTGTTTCGGGCAATATTATCTGCTCATATTCAGCCAAATGCTTCAGAACTCATCGGACGGTGCTTCACAGTGCAGATGGACAATGACCCAAAGCATACTGCAAAAGCAACCAAAGAGTTTTTTTAAGGGAAAGAAGTGGAATGTTATGCAATGGCCAAGTCAATCACCTGACCTGAATCCGATTGAGCATGCATTTCACTTGCTGAAGACAAAACTGAAGGGAAAATGCCCCAAGAACAAGCAGGAACTGAAGACAGTTGCAGTAGAGGCCTGGCAGAGCATCACCAGGGATGAAACCCAGCGTCTGGTGATGTCTATGCATTCCAGACTTCAGGCTGTAATTGACTGCAAAGGATTTGCAACCAAGTATTAAAAAGTGAAAGTTTGATTTATGATTATTATTCTGTCCCATTACTTTTGGTCCCTTAACAAGTGGGAGGCACATATGCAAACTGTTGTAATTCCTACACCGTTCACCTGATTTGGATGTAAATACCCTCAAATTAAAGCTGACAGTCTGCAGTTAAAGCACATCTTGTTCGTTTCATTTCAAATCCATTGTGGTGGTGTATAGAGCCAAAAATGTTAGAATTGTGTCGATGTCCCAATATTTATGGACCTGACTGTATAATGTGAACCATCATTATTATACATCTCTATTTTATTGAAATCATTGTCACACGCTTAAAGCCACCGTCAACTCAACAATGTTTTTAGCTTTAGCTTTTTTCACTTGGATGTTTGAATGATGTAAACAGCCTCGTCTGACACTAGATTGTTTTCAATTTCATCTATTTGTTCTGACCTGAAGTCTCAGTTTAACACATGCATTTTGTGACTTCACAAGCAGTTTAGAGCAATTGTGTTTCAATATGTGACTGATACAAGCATCACTTATTAGCCCTAAAACCTCCAGTGTGCACACACACACACACACACACTAAGACCACACTAAGACCACACCACTGACTGTGTAAATATGGACGACACGTAACCAGTTCCCTCCACTATGCAAAAGTGCAGCCAAAATATCATAAATACGGCAGCTGCCATCTTGGCATTTTGTAAAAAGGTTCTGTCCCGTAACAACCAGAAGTTGAGTGGCATTATCAGACCGCCAATCAAAGCTGTCAAATCAACCAAAAAACCCCACCCCTTTTTATATCATTAAATAACTTATTTAAAAAATGACCTTACCAGAAAAATGACCCACTTGTGCTACCTAAAACCACAGAAATGACCTCTAGGACATTTTAACCAATTTGTACTTTGAGTTTGTAGTGTGGTTTATGTCCCGTCCACCAACACGAAGGAGGTGTGATTTATGACCTATACTGGAACCAGCCAGTCACAGCGACTTCAACTTCTGGGAGCTGTCATGGTGTCCATGTTTGATATGGTCAATGGAACAGGCTTAAGTGAAACAGGAAACACTCATTCAGTTCACTATTTTATTTGCACTGAACATTCATGCTTGGTATTAGGGTTAAGTGTAGAATTAGGTTCAGGTTAGGGGTAGAGCAAAGGGCTGGGCAATGCATTATATCAATGGGCCCTCAAAACTACAGAAAGTCAAGTGTGTGGGTGTGAGTGTATCTGATGGGCAACAGATTGGTGCGCAGCATGGCTGTACGCTCACACTGACAGACTTCTGCAGTGAACGAGAAAGAGGGAGAAGAGGACAAGAAAAATAGTGAGAAAGAAAAACAAAGGATAGAAGAAAGAACCAAAGCGGGAATAAAAGAGAAAACAGAAAAAGCCACAAATAAGAGATTAAGAATTTACAAAGGCGAGAAGAAAATACAAAAAGAAAAAGGCATGAAAAAAACAGACCAAATGAAAGAGAAAGCAGATCACAAAAACAACAAAACAAGGAAGTGATAAAAAAGAGGAAAAAAAAGAAAAGCAAGCAAAGAAAGAAGTAGAAAGAAAAGGAACTTGATGCATAAACAAAGAGGACGGTTGGGGAGTTACCATATACAGTAACAGCCTGTTTCTAGAATAAGCTCAGTTTCTCAAACACAGACACGGGGTGACAAAAATAGACTTTCTACAAAGGCGCTCACTGAGCGGTTAGCAGCGGTGCAGAAAGCATGACACACTGGTGTGTATCTTGTGCTCCATCTGAGTCTGATTCCTCGGTCTGTTTGCCAGGCTGAAGGGAATCCTGCGCTGCAGCAACAATGACACACAGCTGCAAACACACACACACAAATGTGGGGAATTTAATCATGTTCCCTATCATGTGCACACATTTGTTCATTCAACTGCAGACACACTGCGCACTGTCACCAATGACTGCTTGATTATTCTGATGTCCATAGGTTCAAATAAATGCAAACTTCATTTTTACTGATTTAATGTAAGTGAATTTTAGATGTTGCTTTAATTACTGTAAACCGATGAGATCACTAGGGGCCGTTCCGAGCACTGTCAATGTACTCGATGATGACTGAGGTTAAACCCACTTATAAAAGTGTGACACCATTTTGTTGCTTGTTGTACAGTATGCATATTGTTTGTTATGGTTCTATTTATATGCCATACTGTACAACATCTGGGATCGACACATTTGCAAACAGATGTTGGGTGCACTACCATGGTGAAGACACTCAGGAAGCCACATTCAGGTTGGATTCCCACACTGCAATCTTCTGTGTTCCTGAGCAGATTTACCACAGTAAGGTGTGTGTGCGTGCATGTGTGAGGGAAGCATTGTAACCTCATTTTCACACACGCGCCTACTTAAACCAAAGAAGCCTGGTCTAAGCAGCTCCCTTCATTATACCCAAGAAACACGCACCTCACATCTCGCACACACTCAGTTCCCCCTCTATTCTTCTAGCCTTCTTCCCTGTTCTTCTTCTTTTCCTGTGACTGGCTCCATTTTTCCTTCTCTCATTGTTTACAGTGATATTCAATCAGCTCTGTTTAGAAAACAGTAAGTTACCCTGGCCCCGCTCTACATTTCAAAGGATGTGGCTTTTCTCTTGCAAACATCAGCTTTTTTTTTTCCTGGTAGAACCTTTGTACATGTGAGGAGCCCGGGTGTGTATTGTGAGCGCACGTTTGTGTGTGCACAGAAACTGTACACTACTACTCAAAGGAGTTTGCACACATTTTCCCACTGAAACTGAGTGGATAAATGGTAAGTGTACAGAATAAGAGGCATGCTTGTGTGTTCTGGGGGGAAAGACATGGGGGTATTTGTGTCCTTCAGACAACTTGCCAAATATCTCCAACTCTAATATGATTCAGTGTCTGGCTCAGTATTAAGCTTGATGACCAAAGAAAGGGAGAGCAGCAGACCAGGCAGCGAGAGACAAAAGGCCGAGTCTTGGAGGGAAACAGAGATGAAATGGAGAGAAGGTAGTATTTGTGTGACTTCGGGCTCAGTAAGCACTCCTTTCTAATATGACTATAAATCGTCTTGTCCTCGTCTTTCTGTGCCAGTTGTGTCCTTGGCCTGGGTTGCAGGAGGAGGAAGTCTCGCTCAGTTCAAGACTAGAAAGCTTCTGCAGGCCAACTAAACTAAGTGCCCGGTGGAGGGAGACAAAAAAAGCACTGCCTGCTGAGGTTAAAAGTACATTTAAATAAAAATAATAGAAGGCATAAGAAATAAGAGCAAATAAGGCACAGTGTATCAACAAAATGCAACGTTTGAAAGCTGGGCTAGTCAAGATTTGGGTGCTAAAATCTGCCAGCTTGAGTCATAACGTGGAGCTGGATCAACACAGGGGTGTTCCATCTTCACTAATTGAGATGCTATAGATTCACTTAAATGAAATTGAAGTTCAAGGGACAGATGCCAGCAGGAAGTCAGGAGGCCAAACATCCACAGAAAGTACAGACTCTACAGAAAAAAAGAAGATGGGACTGTAGAGTATTGGTTGGTCAATAATAAAGAGAAAAGTCCATATTTTCAAATCTGAGGATTTGCTTTTTCCTCTGGTTGGGTGATTGTTTCATCCAGAGAAAGCAGGATTCTCCCTCTCTGATGTAAAGATGATACCTCTTCTCCTCCTCCTCCACCCTCACTGTCTCACTGTAAACATACCAAGGCAGCTTCATGACACACAGAAGCTCCGTGAACAGAAAGCGCAGGCACATCGACCACTTTTCCCCCAGCCATTTATGAGTTATACACAAGCACACAAAATAAAGAATACTCATTTTGCTATGCCAAAACATTCTCCTCATGTTGCCACACATTGCAAAGACCCCTCTGCAGCTGCACCACCTTTTAACCTTTCTAGCACCTTGAATGTAGTAGTTTGACAAATAATCCCTGGTAAAGGGCAACTTACTGGCTTTTTCTAAAGCTTTTATTTAATCATATCCACATGAGTGACAGAGATCTGTTGACATGTGAACTCACTATCTGTAATGACTTCATCCACAGCACTTTTTTTCTGTCACGCTATACAATTTAATATTACTCAAGTTTAAAGCTCCAGAAAAAGTGACCAAGTGGCCCTTGGGTTGAGTTTGTTATGTCAAATTCAATTTCTGCAGGAAAATAATATCTTAAAGCATTTGATGAAAGGTTAAGGGAGGAATACTAAAAGGCAGAGCAACCATTTTCCCCACAGATACCATTAGCTTTTTTTTTTCTTTCATCCATCTTCAAAGTCAGAATAAAATCAGTTCTAATGACATTACTGCTACTTTTACACAGACAGAGATTCAGCATACTGGCAGCGTGAAGACCGGGCACCGCAGGATACACAAGGAGAGAAGAGACAAAAGCACAAAAGTAGAGGGGAATGAGTAGAGGAAAGAAGAAAGGCAAAGAAGAGGGGTGATCCCCTGGTATTTTAGTCTTCAGTAGATTTGTCTACAGACACTATCAATCCATCCTGTCTACTTGTCAGCTCATCTATGGGTTATCTCACCCCGTTTCTCTCTTTCGTTTCTCTGTTGTGAACCGCTTTCCGTCTCTTTCTCACACACACACACACACACACACACACACACACAGCTGAGTAAAAATAAGATGTGCTGTTTTTAAAAGGGAAGCCACATCCTTCCAGTAGAAACACACTGCCTGTGAGTGTAGTTCTCTGTTTCAGTCAGCCTCTGTTTTTAGTAAGACAGTAACTTATGACCGTTTTTAGAATCAGATGTCTTTGACCTCTGCAATGATTTCAGAGGCAAGCAGCTACATCTGACCCTTTTTTAAAAATGCCCACAGACCTTAAGTCCACTGACAATGAGTTGCTGTTGTTGTTGCAACAGAAAAACAAAACTTCATTACATATTCAGTTCTTTCACAATCATAAGTCAGGACTAAAACTAAATCGATCCTGTGTTACACATGCCAGGAAGTGACACATACGCAGATTTGTGACATGCAAAAAGCTTTTATTCATACCAGACTCTTCCCTTTAGCCCTGTCTGACTTCATTATATGCGTAAGAGGGACGCACTGAGAGGTACAGCACCAGCACAGATTGGAAAACACACATTTATCATGCAAAGGGTGGGGGAAAATTTATAGAAGAAAATGCACAATAATGATCTAAAAATAATTCACATCTGCATACTTCTAATCTCAAATGAATCACTACGTTATGAGAACTGAGATGGCAATGTACACTACCAGTAAAAAAGTCTGGACACACATTCAAATCAACGGGAAAGTATGAATGTCCAAACCTTTGACTGTTAGTGCATTTACTGATGCCTCAAGAGGACGGGGGTAATGTGTGGGAGGCTGAAGCTGTCCCAACAAGTACGAAGACAAGAAACCTCACTGGCTTTCCTTATACACATACACACACACACACAGTTTATGTTTCGTAGTCCATGAGGACTTTACATTGACTTACATGCATTTCCTGTAGACTAACCTTAACCAGAACCACTACTTGCCTAACCCTAACCCTGACCCTAACCTTAACCTAACCTCATCCTAACCCTAACACACACACACACACACACACACACAGCCAGTTGTGTTTCTAAGAATACATGACAAAGTCCAAAGCAAACCCTAGGTATGTGCAGTTGTAAAAGGGAACTTTACTCCTGTGCGCCCTAACGTACAGTGAGAGTAACAGTGAAGAAAGCAGAGTCGCTCTCTCTCTCTCTGTCACTCTGTCAAAGACATACCCACACACACACACACACACACACAATGCGGACTTCGCATTAGGTGTCATTAACAAATGTGTTTTTCACGCTGCTGACTTGTTCCTCTTCATGTAGTGCTTCAAGTATATTAACACACAACGTCAAAAAAAAAAAAAGGAACAACAACAACGAATGCTGATTTTGTAAGCTGCAGTCAAACAGAATCCACTGAATCATAAAGTCTATCAGATTTCTCAGGACAGCAGTATTACAAAAGCAGCATGTTTGTGTGTGTGTGTGTGTGAGTGCGCATGTGGGGTGCAGTGACAGCGCTTTGCTTCCTGTTAAAGAGATTTCAAGAGAGAGATGCTGACAAAAGGCCAAAATGAGTCTATTTTTGGCCACAGAGTGAGAATGAAAGATAGAGATAGCAGGGTTATACCAAAAATGGAATACAAGAAAAGCAAACAAAAAAGGCAAACTGAGAAAGAAGAAACACAAAGAAGAGAGAAGTGTGTGTGTGTGTGTGTGTGTGCGCGTCTTCTTCTGCTTGGCACCCTGACTGGACAAACTGTAGAGCATCACAGGAAATGTTACGACCTCAGTGTCTCATTAACAAACACGTGCTGTGGTGCCTGACCGGCCCAGTGTGCATGACGTGGTCATGCATCTAGAAAAAGAAACCGTGTTTCTCAGCTGAAACAATTAGCATTGTCTTTTACATTCTTGCAAAGTCGGTCAAAAAAGAGAAAAACTAAAAACTTTACCAGTGTATCGTTATCATCATTTGTCAATACATTTAGATGTTTTTTTATCCACTTCCACTGAAGTTGTGCACTGTCGTCACCCAGCTGCTACTGTTAAATTTGAGACCCATACCTGGAGCCATTTTACTTCGCTTACTGTTAGCTCGCTAGTCTCTTTCCCACCAGGCATTGTGCATCCACATGACTCATTATACGTATGGACATAAAAGACTGGCACAGTCAGAGAAACAAAGTGACAAATTTCTTAATAAACTATAATAACAACCAAACATCAAACTAGACTGAAAGCTTTCTAGAACAAAACAGCACAAAATCTAATCAGGTAGGAGAATTTTAGGGCCGCAACAATGTGTTAGGTTTCGATTCAAATGTAGCACAAATTTCAGACAATTTTCCAGAAAACCAGCAAACAGAAATGCCAATTAGCCATGTTTCTATACAATACTACTATATTGCAAATATTAGAAGTTGGTTCAATGAGATAAACAGCCAGGTAGCAGTAAATCTCCAGTTGGCTGCCATTAACCCACTGCAGAAGAAGACAATACAGTGAGATGACATAAATAAAAGAGCACCCACCAAACCTCTAAACAAATAAAATGGCTGTGGATAATATGATGGAAACATGGCGTTTGTTTGTTGCATGTATTCAGTTGAGGAAGTTAAAGTCACGGCATGATCCGTTAGTGTTAAAAGGCAACAACATGCAGCAGCTTCAACTGCAGATCCGTGAGACAAACAGCAAAACTCCTACTTTGGGTTGTCAGTCCCCATTAGCAGACAGCAGGAAAAGAGAAGGAGACAAGCGGGTGACACTGACACACACACACACACTGGACATACAAACATAGATGCACACCTGTCAACGTGTTCGCTCATTAGTGCTGTCAAACACACACACACACACACACACACACACACATCTGCTCCTGGCTGAGAGCACACATTAGTTCATTAGTGACTACACACACACACACACACACACTAGAGATTTTATTGTCTTCTCATTATTAGTGCAAAGCGAGTTACACAGTCACTGCAGATAACTTGTCAACTTTGGCTGTCTGTTTCACAAACTGAAACACCCCCCCCCCCTCCTTGATGGCCTACTGCAGATTGGAGCCTAAAGGCGGTTTGCAACTCACACACACAGGAGGGAGGAGGAATGACAAGGCAAGACAGAGAGGAAAATGGCAGGGAGGCTGAAACTGGACAGACGAGACTGAAAAAGTTAAAATAGAGGGCTGGTGCAGAGAGATTAATGGGGGTGTAAAGGCAGCTAAACTCAGCAAAAGTCACTTCACCCACTCTTTGTAGCTGATATAAATCTTTGTGATGTTTACATACAACATTCATCGCAGTAAGAGTCATTCTAATGTGACATATGAGGCAAGACTTTTAAGAGAAAAAAGCAAGTGTATGACAGAGTTCTATGGACACGTTCACAAAACGTTAAAGTGTCACAGCAGCTTTGCAAAGTGAAGTGAAACCTCACCTAGACATACTGACAACGTACGTATGAAGAGTTAATAATGTTCTGTTTGAGATTATCTCCTGTTGAAGTTTGTATTTATCACAGATAGCATGGGCAGAGAGAAGAAGAGAAACAAAAAGAAAGTGGTACTGAGCGACAAGGTAAATAGATGAAGGTAGGTTGAGATGAAAGGAGGAAGGATGGGATGACAAATGCAGGAGGTCAGAGAAGAGAGAGTGAGTGCACATGTAGAGATCAAGGCAGGAGGCATCAAGAACAACCAGGTGGCAGCAATGAAAGAGAAGAACTGGAATAAGAATGTACACAAAAGAAACAGACAGGGAGTGAAGTGAAAAAGGGAAAAAATGGGCATACAAATAATTACTTAACCATTTACTAGACAGTATGTTCTTGGGGTCAGTGACACATTCAATTTCTAAAAATTAGCTTGTTTTTTTTTTTTATCATCTCCATTTGGATTTTATTCTATGAAGCATAAAGAAAAACATTTTTGTTGCAGAATCAATATCGGAAAATGTCTCATGTCAAAAAAATTAAAAGTAAACATAAAAGCTTTGAAAAGGAAAAGGATTTGATTGCAAATGAATATCGGATTACTGATTTTCTTCAGGGCTTCTTAAGGACTTCCTATTCTCTAAATTTAAAGTGGAGGACTTCCTGTTTTCTTTGACTGTGCAGAGTTCTCTCATTGGACAATCTGACGTCAAGGGGAACATGAGGTCAAATCAACAGAAACTAAGTTCCAGTGAGCACAAGTGACCAGTCTGGGAAATGGACTGACTCAGCACTTAGGCCGCGTGTTCTGTCGTGTACACTCATGCATGTGCGATTACCAGCCTGTGTACAGTGATTTCATTATAGAACATAAGAAATACACACTGTGTCCATTGTGGATCATGGTACGTTAGCACTGTGGTACTGCTACTTCTGCTGATCACTCCGTCCATCGCTGGTCTCACCATTTTAAAAGTTTACTTACTGTGTTTGACACAATAGCCAAACAATATCCCCCCCACCCCCCACCACTTAAAGTGGATGAAGTGATTCGATGGTTATGTTGCAAATGAGGTAATCATAAATGCTTCTTCCACCACTGCAGTTCTGTGATAGCCAATTAAGGGTAAGGTCATCCATCAGACAAATTTCATCTCCAGTGTCACAAACACTGTCAATTGTGTCAAATAGTACGCTCATGTTTGCACACGGCCACCTGCAGCATCCAGTCAAAAGCAGCGTGAAATACTATCCGACTGCACCAGCAGACAAGAGGTCTCGTCACATCTTTGCCAGAATATGAATGAATAGGGCAAACCCCTCCTCCAAGTGAGCTCCTGTAATTTTTACAGTTATAACAACCCTTCATCATCTTCACCGTGTAATCAAGAAGGGTTTCTCTGCTAAACTGCTAAAATATGGACATTATTTCATAATCAATACATCAGTTATTTCAGCAAGTCTATTCCTGAGGCTACAAATAAGCATTAATTAGGTTAATATGGACATACTTCATGTAGATTTTAGATTTTTCCATGTTTGCCTAAAGCAGCGTTATGACATCCACTGATTTCCATATATCAACCAGTTGTGACAGTAAAGTGCTATAAAAGGGGGCAGTGCACCAGAAGAAAAACAGAAAAAGAAGAGGAGGAAGGAAAGCAAATGCAGACTATTCAAAACATTCACAAAGTTTCTCAGATGTTTCAGAAAACACACTGAGCATTAAGGACACAAACAATGTGTTTCATGCAGACTTTGTGCCAGCAACTGTAAAACATCTTAAACAGCCGAGCTGCCTCCAGGCAACCTGTTGTGATGGTAAATAAGGGTATTAGATCCTGCTGTTTGTTGTGTGGCCTCCTTATGTAACTGAGTCTGGATCTGTCTCTCTCTGCTAATTTCCACTCGGCCTCCATTGTTCTCCGTCTTCAACTCACTAATTCTCTCTTCTTCCTCCATCCCTGCTTCTCTCTGCTCATCCCTTTCCATCGCTCTCTCATAGTACTAATCCACACACTATTTGCAGCTGTATCATATCAAGCCAAGGACACACACACACACACACACAGCACTGGCCATCCCACACATGTATGCACTCTCCTCGAGCCATTTCTGTTTACAGTCCCACACACACACACACACACCTATAATGCATCCTCATCTCCATTGCACTTATCACCCACACAGATTTCTGCACC
The DNA here is from genome assembly GCF_001952655.1 of Monopterus albus. Taxonomy (NCBI): domain Eukaryota; kingdom Metazoa; phylum Chordata; class Actinopteri; order Synbranchiformes; family Synbranchidae; genus Monopterus; species Monopterus albus. The sequence continues at coordinate 213,551 of NW_018128102.1, forward strand.
AAGAGTGAGATGCAGATAAAAAAGAACAAATATAGTGGGTTTGCTTCCAAAGCACCAGCAGGAAATCCACAGGAACAGGAAAAAAAAAGAAGTGTTACCTGTTGGTCACCACTCAAAACGCCAGAAATATAACTGGTTATATAATCTAAAGTGTTACTGATGCTTTAGAACAAAAACTTTCAGGTTGGAAAGCAGGAAAAAAGTTCACATTTATTTATTCGTCACATGTCTAAAAAAAGACATGAAGGTGAATATGAGAAAAAAACGTCCTAGAAAACAGGAAAAATAATGAGATGAAAATAGGAAAACATGTTGGATATGATAAAGAAAAGGATGCTGGTGTTTAATTCAAATAGATTTTCAATTACTTTTGAATTATTCTTTTCTTTTGGGAGATGGAGAGGTAAAGAAAGGGAAGGATGTACCGTGTGCCCCACTTCACATAGAAACAGACATGATGAAGGGACTGCCCTTTTCTGTGTGTGTACTTTTGGTGCACGTCCATTACAGCTTGCATGATTGGCTTACTCAAAGCTACAGCGGTGGTGCCACACACACACACACACACACACACACACACAATTCACAGAAGCTGTTTGCTCTTCTGCCTCATTCTCTTCCTATGTCTCCCTTGTTTTCCAAATGGTAAATGAGGGCAAGGCAAACGGGGAAGGGGTTGGAGAAGAGGAGGACAGAGGAAAAGAGAAAACAAGTGTGAAACCTTATGTAACTCAGCCTGGAGGTACACAGGGACAGACTAAGAGAAAGAAAGAGAGAGGTCACTCAGAAAAAGCTGAATAAAATGGCACAGGTCTTCGCTCCGACCTGTGACACAGAAGATTATAACCACTGTGTGCAGAAATGTTTTCACATTTAACATCACATGTCAAATTTCCCACAGATCAACTGCTTCCAAAAGATGCTGCTGCTGTAACTAAGTACATTTACTCAGGTACTGCACTTGAGTACAGTTTGAAGCATCTGTACTTTACTCAAGTACTTTCATTTTCTGCTACTTCATACTTTTTCACAACATTTTAGAGGCAAGTTTGTTTTTTTTACTTTTTACTCTACTATATTTATTGGATAACTTTAGTTACGAGTTACTTTTCAGAACCACATTAACAACATAAAATACAGTATAATCATAAGAGCCTACTGATCCCTAGTGGTAAATTCACAACCAACCAGCAGTGTAACTATACGTTAGCTCCACATTTACCAGCTGCAACATTAGTGACAAAAACAACAACGCATCACTGCTGCTGCGTAATGCAACACAATCCATTTGACATCATTTAACACACTGATGTTAAGGGTGTCCGACACGTGTCTCATTTTCCATGCAGTATGGGTTGAGTTCTTACAACCTCCACAGAAACAGGTCAACAACTCTGATTTTCACAGTGATAACAAAACAAAAATACAAGCCGCTGTAGATCAATCTCCATCAGCTTTGAAATCCAGTCTAGTCAGCAAAATCTACAGCGTTACAGAGTCGACCAATTAGCAAAGTCTCCAAGGGCAGATTTGTTTTAATTATAGAGCAGACTTAAAAATGACAGCAAAACATTTATAGTGTGAGCATTTCATGCTTCAGAGCAAGTTTCATTACCAAATAAATTTAGCCTAAACCACAAAAGCTTAAAAATGCACCTGATGTCATGAAATCTCAAATAGTTGGCGACTTCAATGGGCCTGTGTTCTAGAAAAATCAAATTTGCTGCCCCAGTATCAAAAAGCAATTTAATTACATGAATGTCTCCAGAGTAAAGTGGGAATGACACGGCGGGTCTTTGAGGGCTATCACTGCATCTCTTTAACTATTTACAGGCTCACTACTGAGGAAGCGAATTAATCTAACAGTGTCAGGATGTCATGTCACAACTGATAAGAATTAGCACCTCCTTAACAAGTGCGCCAGCAGACTGCAGATCTAACAAGCAGGGTAACAGGCAGAGTAGAAAATGAGGCGAGGCATGAATGAGGGCTGAGTGGCAAACGTGCCCTGCTGGTATTTAGCAGGAAAAACAAACATCCAGCCCCAAATACATGTATTATAAAGGCATTTTAGCACACATGTGGTGAAGAAACACACACATACTAAAGCACTCACCCACATGTACACAAAGGAACAAAGCGAACGACAAAGCTTAACCTAAGTGCCCCAAATACATGTATTATAAGGCATTTTAGCACATATGTGGTGAAGAAACACACACATACAAAAGCACTCACCTACATGTACACAAAGGAAAAAAGCGAACGACAAAGCTTAACCTAAGTCTCATGACTGTCAGTACACACAACGTAATCAACAGACACACAATCCAAGATCTTTAGCCATCGCTACCTGTGGCTCCTTTCGACCAGTAGAAATGCATCATTGCACTGAAACTGAGGATTGAATGCTCTTTTTCCAATGATGACTTACAACTTCTCTGTCATGTATAAAGAACTGCCTCCTGTTTTTAAAACTATTCCAGACGGTCTCTCACCCACGAAAGTTAGTTACACCCAATAAGGTGTATAGAACTTTTTGTAGAAAAATCATAGAGTCATCTCTTTGGAACTGTAACTTAAGATCCAAATTTTGATCACATTTTGGCTGTAATTTTCAATTTAAACAGGCTGCAAATGAAGAAAGTTTATTTGAGCACAAAGCAACAGTATAGAAAAAATTCAATTGACTTGAATACAAAAAGCAGTAAATCCTTACATTTCAGAGAACATGGAACCATCAGATCTTTAGCTTTATCTTAAAAAATAATGACAATCTTCAAAAAACTAAAATTCATATTTTTATCCTTTCTCATCTATATCCTTTTTTATATTTATTTTATCGATATATTAACATGAAATGCAAATATATGTAAATTAACTACATTATTATTAAATAATGAAAATCATTAAATTTTTTACTGGATTACTTGATATAAAATAAACATATCACATTAAAAAGAGGTCAAAACACTATTATGGTCCCGGCTTTTACCCATAATTCTCTGACCCTGAAACCATGGCAACCAGCTAGGGTGTTGTTATGCCCATAAATGTGCATGAACACCCCACTAGATACACCACATTATAGCAATGTCCGATTAGATTAGGCAGTCAATACCAGATTGATATCCAATGTCATTATAAGCTCCATAGGCAAACCTGGCATTATGGGATTTCATCCCCATGGCGACGGGCTTTGCCAGGTATCCCATGTCTCCTGAAGTTTAATTTAGAGTTGAGTACAAATAATAGATTTCAAAACACATGCATATGATAATTTGGACAGTTATCATATACGTGTTTTGCACTTAAAAAATGCACTTCTTATAGTGCATAAATAACTAATGAGTCAGACTTGTGTGTTTGCCAGTAAAGGCCAGTATTACACCATCAGTCTCTGTGGCCAATAAGAGAGTAAGAGAGGAAGCTGTTACTACTGTATGCCACATTGAGTTTCAGAGATTTGAGACCTGACGTAAGTGAGTTAAATGATGCCAACAGAAAGTGGCCAGGCCTGAGCAGGAAGTCAGCTGACCTCAGTCGATTCAAATGAGGAGCCGACAAGATCACAGCTTTGATTTAAGTGTTCATAAAGTTACACCAGACAGACAATCAAACAGAAAAGACACAAGGAGTTAAATCCCCTTGAAAAGTGTGTCCAGCATTAGATAAAAGCAGATGTTCTTCAACTAGCTTCAAATCCACACACACATTTCCATTCATCAGTAAGATGCTTAAATTTTATATTGACTCTCACAGTTGTAATCATGGTTCCCACTGTGGCCTTGTTAAAAAACAAGACTTTCCATAACAAAATTTAGAGCATTTGACCACTGACTTAAAAATCCCTCCCTGGTTCTTTAATGCTGCATTTTGCCTTAATGAAGTCCTGTTTAAATATGTATAAAGTTCAGAAAAAGCTCTCAAAAGGGCTAGAACATAAAGATGTCAAAAAAGCTGAAAACCAACATCTATAATACAAGATGGAGTGGAACGGAACTCTGATATTACCTGACATTTTAGCCAGTTTTCCTAATGTCTCCTATGCTGAACACAAAACTGTCGAAGTTCATTGACAATCCATAGGCTCAACCACTGGGAGCCCTGTTCAGTGAATAAAACAGTACAGAGGCTATATTCCCACCCACACACGTTCTCTTTCTCTACGACTTTTCCTACCTTGGCTCTGATCTGTCCCGAGGTCGACACTTTGCGGATCAGCTTGTGCGAGGTTTCCTCTTGTTCTCCGTCGCTGTCTGATGACTCTTCTCCAGCTTCTCCAGCCTGAAAGTTGAGAGGGAATAGATTCAACATCTAAGCAAGATAACAGCCAGATATTCCTATTATACAACATTTGGAACCCTTTAGCACTGAATAACCGACTTTCAAGGTCTTTACCACCCAGCACACATTCTTAAAAAGTGGTGGTGCTTTGGTTCAGCTTTCTCTCCTTTATGTTAACTGTAAAGAATAAAATCCAAACTACACTTAAGGACCCCAAATAAAAATACTGAGGACAAGAGAGTAAAAGAATCCAGAGCACTATAAATCTTGACTGTTAAATATAAAACAACAGCTGAGATTATGTATAATCGACTGCACTTCCATTTTCAAAAGTACAAAATTCTAAAGTTTTGCTGAAGTGTAAAGGCAAAAGGGCAGACGGCCTGTGCTTATAAAACATTTCTTGAAGAGAGTGAGCATTATATGGAATCAGGCACCATAAAGTATACACTTTATGTAACACTATACCATCATTTCAGTCAAAATGAAACTGTAGTGGTTTATAATAAAGAATTTAGACATTTCCTTTAGCAATTCCACCATATTTGAGTAGACTGAAGGATACAATAGACTGAGCAGTACTTACAATATGGGTCCTTTCAGAGTCTGCATGGGGTGTCCCCAGCGACTCGCCAGGCTCTGCCACATACAGGACGTTGGGGTTCAGCTTGGATGCCATGATGAGTTGAGGGCAAAGGAAAGGAGCGGGAAGAACAGGAAAAGGAAAAGCGGATGCGAGAAGACAGGTGTGGAAAGAAGCAAGGAGGCGGAGTTCTGATTTAAGGAGCAGAAGAAGAAAGTGGAGTTGGGTGAGGTGGAAACCTGACCAAATAGAGGAAGAGAGGGGAGGATGACGAATGGGACGGCAGGCCCCGGGACGCCACGCTCGTCCTCGTGCCGCTCACTCTGTTCAGGGCCAACTCTGGAAAAGATTTAGGAATGAATTACTGATTAGAAGAGAAACACTCCGAGAATTCTTTTATTTTGGGGAAACAGAGGTAGAAACCTGGAAGTTCAGAGCTTTCAAACAAAGGGCCTTTTGTAACTACAATTCATTTTTCTTTCCTCCTCCATTACACAATTTCAGTTAAAAAGCGTGAGAGACAATGACAGCTACTTACTTCTCTGTTCCTCTTTCCGACAGCACTGGGGCTTACAGTATAACACTGTTTTTAAATAGAGCCCTTGTGATGCGGAACAGCCACTTGGCAAGTGACACAGGCACAGAGTGAAATGTTGATGATGATGATGACAAGG
>NW_018128102.1:219107-247640 GCF_001952655.1 Monopterus albus
GATGAGGACACGGCTCATTACAGGCAGGTATCTCTGCAGGATGCGGCTTCACATGCAATAACTCCAGATACAGGAGCGTCCACACGCTTCGTAACCGTCTCACATGCGTAAAGGCACGCGCACTCGCACCACTGTCTTTTAGCACGCAACAGTATTCGGACACCCAAAAAGTGAATACGGAGGCTACGTATGTGTGCGTGCGCGCACGTGTCTGTGCGTTTCCTTGATTACGATGTGGACACGTTATTCAAAAACCTGTCTACATTTCACTTCGCTGCGGCTCCCGGAGACACCGAAGTTGAAAGCATAAATGTTAAAAACCGGGTGCGCGCGTGTGTGTGTTGGTCCTCAGCCGGTCGAATTATGTTTATATGGCTGTCAGGTTAAAAAAATACTAAGCAAAAATGGATGCACAAAAGGCTGTCGTACGACTCGGCCAGCTGGATCATTCATTCCGTATAGAGCTGTTACCGTAATAGGTCTCGGCGGACACGCAAAATAAACATCAGCATTCAATTGAACTCGTGCATAGTCGTCAGATGGGTTCAGTGGGCTCAGCTGTCACAAACATAACATCATAACATTATCAGCGACCCGGATGGCCACCTCATCTGCACAGATAAACCCCTTCTGTGCGCTCATGTGTCGATAAAATTTGGATATTATTTACCTTCGCCTAATAATTTCGCCCTCCTTCTCTTCCAACGGAGGTTTAGCAGCAGCAGGTTCCCCCCCGTGCCTGTTTCCCGGCCTGGGTCGCTCTTCAGCCGGCGTTCAGCAGCAGCGTGCGGGTCTCTCCGGTGGTGCCGGTGGTGCTCGCCTTGCAGAGAGAGACGCGGTCATACGCATAGCGTCGGAGCGGATCCAAATCAGGTAGGAGGGGGAGGTAGGGAGGTGTGGAGGAGGAAGAGGAGGGAGCAGGGGGCGAAGAGAGAGAGAGAGAGAGAGAGATTTGCGAGCGGCCGTATAGTCTCAGCGAATCGCTGTTCAGAGGTTAAACGGCCAACGACGAGCGCATGCCAGGCAGAAGCGAGGCCTATAATAAACACGAGACATGGCAACACCAATTAACACACACGACAACGATTATGGAGCACCAGGGAGAAAAAACCAATTTAAGTGAAATCAGCCTTGAGGAAAATATCTGAGAGCTCTTGAGAATAAAACAAGTCGGGATGACTCTTGCTCTTGGTTTTCTCCAGGCAGACACTAACCGCATGGCAACATGAGGGCACTTAACAATAGGTGTTTACAGCATTGCCAAGACCTGACTTGAAAACACTAAAATCGATTATCACACTGTGAAGCAGTTGGCTACCAGCTAAGAAATGCTAGTATAAAAGCCCCTGTTCTGACTGACTGGACACAGAAAATGCTTCCTGTCGTCATTCTATAAAGAACACATCATAGATTCATACTTTTAATGTCACACAAACATTAGGACGCTGTCTTTATGGCCAAAGCTAACCTGAAGATAAGGCTACATGTTAGCTTTTCCATGTTTTCGATATTGTTAATGGAAGGAAGTCAGTTACTTTCTTCAGTTTATCTTTTGGGAGAACATGAACTTTGGACTGAATTTGACACCGAATCCCACCTCAGGACACCCCATGGGGGATCAAGATAAGTCTGAGGAGTAAATGGACAATTGTAGTGGTACCAAAGGCTATTTTTCAATTTTCTATCAAAATTTTTGGGGGGTTTATTGTGAAATACTGGATAGTTAGCTTTTTGGCCCTTAAACTGAAACTAGTTCTCCCACGTGAACGACAGTGCTACAGTACATGTGGCTTGTACCTACCTTCAGATATGATCATTCCACTGGCATAGTTAACTGTACCTTGTTGCCATAATACAACCTGTATGTTTGGGATTTAGGAACAAAAACTACTTGGTCAGGTTAAAGAAAAGATCATTTGGGTTCAAATGCCCCTTGTTTTTATGGTTATAATAATAAACATCTAGTGGCATTCCTCTTGCACACAATAATACATCTACTTTAATCAAAATTCTGCTCAGTTATGAGCTCTCTCTCTCTCAAATTTCAACTTTTACAGATTTTAACTCACACCTAGTAGAGTCATAGAGTCCCATTAGAAAAGGAGAGATATCCCCATTAATATGGTAAAGAATGAAAGAGCAACACAGATACAAGGGCAGACACAGACATATAAACATATGCACTAACATAATGCACACTAGCGCCACTTAGTGCAATACTAATTTGTTTACAGCTGATTAAAATATTCATGCTGCATTAGCAGTCACTTCATTTAAGCCCTGTATGTGTCTGTATGAGTGTCTGTGCCCTTCTCAGCCTCCCTCCTCCACCTGTGGCTGTAGTGTTTTTTTTGTTTTTTGTTTTGTTAGGTTGTAACTGTGTGTGAGTGGCATGGAAAAGGCAGACATACAGTACATCACGGGCATGTACTGTATATGCACCAGCTGGATTCCCCTGCTGGTCAAGTGATAGTGTTACTGTGTTCAGCTCGTTCCTCCTGTTGCCCTTGACAACATTGAGAAGGAAGGGCGAAAGGATAGAAGACATGAGGAAGACCAATGGGAAAACCCACATCTGATCAGAACACCCAGGTTAAAAAAAAGGTTCTTTTCAGCATTCAAGGCCATGTCTTCAGTTATCCTGTTCTGACAGCCTAAACCCTAACTATAGTCAGTTTATATTGATTTATAACAGAGAAGAGCAATAAATCATCACACTGGGGATGGAATCACAGAATAGGTTTTGCTTAAGAACTACCTTAAATGATTAATTGCAATCAACTGCTTAATTATTCAACTAATGATAATGTCGCCATATTTAACTCAAGGTTATGTTAAATTTCAATCAGATCTTTATTAGATTGTTCAAACTGCAAGCTGATTCTTACTTCTGCAGAATAAGCTAAACCAAGTGCTTTTTGTTTTTAGTTCTTCCCGTCTCCAAATTTAATACACTCCCAATTTGTACGGAAACCAAAAAGCTTAGGAATAAGAGGTAAAGCTCTCTTGCTCCCCATCTTTCCGCTGACACACACACACCTCCTTCAAGGTCTCCCAAGGAGCTGTTTACAGGTTGTCAAATTTCCTCTCTTCCCTTTCCAAGCGGCGCACAGCAGGAACAGCAATCAGGGCTGAGCAATAACACAGTGATAGCAGAGAGATAATTAAGGGCTCTGTGTTACACATCAAACCGAGGGCAAATTACTGCACCCTCATTATCATCATGCAAATAGGAACATTGTACTGTTTCATATCTTTTACTCATCTTTCCCAAGCAGTTATCCATCATATTCCTCATTTATCCCTGTAATATTTTGTAGCTAATACATTAGAGGAACACTACAATTGTTGGTACATATTAAATCATTCTGTAATTGCAATAGGTTTAGTCATTCAGCTGATGAAGCTAACGCTAGCGACAAACACTTAGCTAACACGTAGCCAAAACACTAAACGGGGGATGGCACCCCTTAAGCTCGCTAATTAACACATATGTTGTTAAATTCATTTGACATTAGAAGTGTAAAAAATTTCACACTGTACAGTTGTTGTGCTAAATCAAGCTAGTGTCTTACAGTGAGCATACAGATCCAACAGGGATAAATTAAACTATTCCTTTAAACCTGCACTAACTAATGTTTTGGCCACTCGTTGGCAGCTGAAGCAAGATGTGAAGGTTATATTGGCTTTTGTGTTGATATGGTGAAGAAAACACTTGCTTATACATTGTGTTCAGCAGTTAGAGAACAACATTATGATTCATTTGGAGTCAAGTTTCTGGCCACTGATTTCTGGCCTCTAACAAATGACAGTTCTCTGTAGGTTCATCTTTACAAGCAGCTCCTTTCATAGTCATGTTTTTATCATAAACAATTAAAGTCTCTGCTCTTTATTACTATATCATCATTGTCTACATCATCAGGGAATCCTGTCTGCTGTTGACTGACTTGGTGACAAAAGGGAAGATGGGGAATGCCCTAATCCCACTCCTACTGTCATTCATGTTCTCGCCACCTACTGCACAACCAAACCACGAGCTCCTACACACACACACACACACACACACACACACACACACACAGCCTAAAACAGCACAAGGAACGGTTACATCAGATCTTAAAATAAGCCTTCACACAAATACTGAAAATGAGTCATTTAAGAGTGTTAAAAAATGTCAGATCCTGGAACAGTTTGTGGAAAAAATGTCCACTTAAATTCACGATTCAGACTAGTTTCTTTTTCCATTAGTGACACACTGGGTAGATGTTAAATTACCTGTTTGTGTTAAAAACTGATAATTTGTTAACTAGCTTTCAGTTCATTTGCACTCAAATCAAAACATAACCCACGTGAAAATAAAATCATTACTGCTACTGAATTCTTACACAATCATGGTTTTGGCCCCTGCTGAAAGACAACTCTTTGGGCTTTAAAACCAAAAAGTTAAACTCAGTCTATGAGATATGGAACTAAATTTACATAGGTACAAGAATGATGAGAACAATCTAGAGCAGCTGGTGTGCGAGTGTTACCGAAACCTAAAATGGTCCTGCCTTTTTCAAAAATATCTACTATATTAAAGTCAGATTGCATGGCATTCCAGATAATGTAACAATCCCCCATGGTGAGGTTATTTAAACTGATAATGACATAATGGAATAGCACTGATGCTGTATGATAAACAAAATACACAGTTTTTGAAAGCATGCTTAAATTTGAGCATTTGAGGTTTTCACCCCCTTACACACAACTCAACTGTTTAACCATAGGACAATGAAAGTTAAAAGACTTGGCAGGCTTGGACCAATATGCTTTTAAGAGGTCATTATTGATCTGGCATCGACCCAGGGCTTATTGATCGTGTAATTAGAGGGATTGAAGAGATAAATGAAAAGATGGATGGTGCTGTAGTTATCCCACTAATCTGTGCTTGAGCTTGCCACATTTAACACTGTGTCAAACTATTAGCAGCCCACATGATACAGTTTGGTGCCCTTCATCTACCCTATATAGTCTCCTGCTCTGTCAATGCATGCACCATGTTGCTGTTACTATACTGCCACCTAGTGATTTATGCCACCATTAAAAATATATCTACAAAATGAACCTGGAGTGTGCAGCGGAAATTAAAAGAGGGGCATAAAAAAGAAGGTCAGTGAAGGTATGAAGCAGTGAAGTCAAACAATGTGCTGTTTAAGAGCATCGATTTAGTGTGTGATTTCCCCTTTAATCAGTGAGATAAGAAAATCACTGGCAACACCAATGAGGCACACTGAACATACCTTCAGAGAAAAGGTAAAGAAAAGAATCTTTACTATAAAGAAAAGAGGAGAAAATGATAGGGGGAGGGTTGAGGAAAGCAGGAAGGATCTGACATACTGTAAGAAATGAGAGAAAAAAGAAATGGGGAGAGGCACAGTATATATAGAGACAGAGAAATGAAAAAGTGTCCACTTCTCTGTGATCAATTGAAGCTATAAATACTTCTGTGGAATACATAGATCAGGAACATTTGAGTCATCTGCAGTTTGAAGTCAGGCCTAATGCAGCAGGCCTGCTGAGCCACCAGTGCCAGACTGCACGTCAAGCTTTAAAAGCTTTGAGTGAATGTTACAGGTGAACACAGTGAGAGAAAAGTAGGTAAGTGCACTGGTGGCGCAATGAAACTCTAGTGCAGCTTAGAAGTCAATAACGCAAGCAGCAGTTAAAAACAAGGCAGAGATGGGCGTTATTCATCCACAGCACAGAGACGCACACAAGTGAAAAAACAAAGGGGCCATTGTGTGTTTGATTGGCCTGGCTCCTCACCATACTGGTTTCCATGAGAACACAAGACTGAGTGAGCGAACAGGTGGTAACCTCAAAGAGCACAGCGACACATCATGCTAGCGTTTTCAACCAGGCTGTATGCGCAACGCAAACACAGAGCTGCTAATGAAGCAACATGCTGTGATGAGAGTTCACAAAAACACACCCACCATCGCTGTCTGCCTGTCACTGCTGCTGAGAAGCTACTGATAAATTGTAAGAGCTAGACAAGTGCATGAAAAAAGTCGCTTCAAGCCTTTCGTGGCTCAGGCAATATCACTGAAATCTGCCTCCCGTCTGTTTCCCATCATCATTGTGCATCAACCCCAGAAAAGCAGCAACTTTATCACATTCTGTACCTGGATCAGAACATCCCATCTACTGCACCTTCACAAAATCTGTCTATGTTTAACTAAATTTCTACAACACGCATCAAAGCTGGGGCCGGTTAGGGGCTGGTTTACAGGTGCCTGAGCAAAATGCCATTTGCTCAATGGCACTGTAGGCGTGAGCTGGAGTACCAGGAAGAAACCCTCACAGGGACGGGGAGAACATGCAAGCATCGCACAGAAATAGTCAACCAGAAGGTTTGAACCCTTAAGGTTTTTGCTGTGAGGCAGCAATGCTAACCACTACAGCACAGTGCCACCCAACAACCTTTTTAAACAATGAAACTTCCACCTATAAAACATGAAAAAAGCCATACCCAACAATAGCAGCTGTAATCGTAGTAATACTTGCAGTGATGGCATCAAGATAAGCGCAGAGGTGTTAACCTCAGGGAGTTGTAGTGGTTTACTGGGAAACTCATTTGCCAAGTGCTGCAGTTAAAATTTGTACAGGAGCAGCAACAGGTGCTACTATTGCTTGTGACATTTATAATAATAAGTACCCATTAATCCCTTGGTAATACCATCTCCTCACCACAGTGAAAGAAAATCCCACTTTGCTGACTTTTCTGCCGGGAACACTCATGCTCTGGCCAGTTCAGGTACAGCTCCATTGTGTTCACTCTGAAGAAACATTGCATTTGCAGGCTCTTTAAGCATTGGGTCAGCTATACCTGCACCTCAAGCTATAGTTATTTGTCACTCATTTTTTGAAAGCTACTAAAAAGAAACATAATGAAGAGAGAAGAATGCATCAGTTCCTGAACAGTCTGAGTCATTGTGACTTACCATAAATCTAAACGCCCCCTGTGTTTGTTTCAGACAGATGGCAGCTATCATATTACTGAAGAGCCACATGCCTTAGTCTGAATGATCAGACTGTGAGTTGTTCACAGAAAAATAAATAAGCTGAAAGTCCTAATACAATACAAACACACATTCAAATTTACTAAGGCATAAAATTAAAGTTATGTGAAGTCTCCTTGGTTGCATTTTGAAGGATGAATGTTGGAGTGATGCTAGTTTGAAATGTGTGTTTGGAGTGAAACTCATTAAATGTTTTTTATGTTAATATTATACAACTTTCAAAGCAGTAGGTGTACTGTATGGCTGATGCATTGCTGTTATGTAACCATGGATGGCACATTGTGTGTGTGTGTGTGTGAACACATACTTTCCATGTCAAAAACCAATTAACCGAGTGAGAGGGAGCTGATAATTTACACAAAACAATGACGGCGTGTATTCAGTGTCCACTGCAGGAACAGCTGGCCTGTTATGCAAGGAACAGCTTTTTTTTTATTGCAAGTGTTGTAGGGTGTGTGTATGTGCACAAAGACACATGTGACACAGACTGGCTAAACTGCATGAGATCACACCTTCCTACACACACGCTAATTTACACTCAGTTCTATAGGGAGAGGGCTGAAGAGGATGAGTGAGAGAGAACAGACAGACAGAAATGGGGGGGGGGGGGGGGGATCAATATTACCTGCCAGTCATCAGCCACCAACTATATTCTATACTATATTCTACTATGTTCTGGCCCTTAGTAGGCTACAAAACACCTTATGCGTTTCCTGTATCTGGTGAAGTGGTGGTGGACTTTATATACAGTATATTGTGTTTATAGTGATTTCAGTGTTTACAGTGTTTGTACGATGCCTCCCTCATCTTTTATTCATCACTCTTTATGTCGGGCTCTGTTGCATTTTATTCTTTTTCATCTATTTTTCCTCAAGATCCGTTTTCCTTTCTGCCCTGAGTGTAATATTGTTCTCAGTAACTCACTCTCATATCTCTGCTTTTCAACACACACACACACACACACACTGCAGGATTTCTTGCTGCATCTCAGCTGGTGACAAAACATCACTGCAGCGCTCTGCGAGAGACTCCTCAGACACATCACTCGCAACATGGGCCACACACACTTAATCTTGTTACTTGTCTCCTAGTATCTCTAGGCAGGAAGACATCATTTCCTTTGTATTACTGATATTATGGGGAACACACTCACATTGTAGGGACTTGGCCATCCTTGTGGGGACCACAATCATAATAATAATGATCACCAACAAGTTTTAAAGAATCTAAGTCAACCATTCCATATGCTTCCTTGAAATGGATGTTTGTGCCTAATTTGAGAAAAATTTCCTCAAGGCGTTCCTGAGATCCTGTGCTCGCAAGAATGGGAAGCGCATGAGGTGACAGTGACCTTTGGCCACCAAAATCTAATCAGTTTATCCTTGAGTTCAAGTGAACATTTGTGCCAAATTTGAAATAATTCTCTCAAGGCCTTGCTGAGATATTATGTTCACAAGCGTAAGCCGGACAGTTGGACAAAGAGACAACCACTAAACATTATGCCTCTGGCTGCGGCTACTGCCAGCGCAGAGGCATAAAAATCCTCGACTGACAGATTGATAGGCTTCCCAGCCAGACAGAGGGAATGATGAGGACAATCCAGCTGGGTCCAGGGGTGAGAGGCCATGTGGTGACTGAGCAGCGGTGACAAGAGCTACTACAGCTGGGCAGCATCTGGTCACTGTGGCCCCTGGACTCCATCCACAGGATCTCAGCCAGAAACAGAAGGGAAATCACTGGAATGCCTTTGCCAAGAATTGTGGCTAAGGGATGGATAGATGCAGTAGTCGATGGATAGAAAAACAGTGAGAGCCAGGACCAAAGGGCGCATTGTACTTTATGAACAGCTGAACATGAGACATTAATGGGTGGCCAGAAGAGTCAAAATATAAAAACTCCACCTTGAAGTCGACACAGTCATCATTACTACACCTCATTTAAAGACACAGGATAATGACCTGCGTAGTGACACAAACATGTTCACTCCTGGTCCTGCAGGTGGACTCATAGTTAGATGTATAACTCAATAAAATGAGGGTTAGACAAACAAATTAAAGTGAACTGGAAATCAAAACACTAAATTACACTATGGATTGATTTGCTATTCAACGGTGAACTTCACACTCATTGCAGCAATTGCTTTAATAAATTATAGTGAAGGTTTTTCCAGTGTGATTGCGTAAAGCCACTATATTTAGAATATTAAAATTTGTTAGCTAAAGAAAGCACTGTGTGTGTCTTATTTTTACACAAAATAAACAGTTTGATGCTTATTAAAGTTTGGTTTATTATTTCCCAGAACTAGGGGTTTAATTTATGTTTTACATATATTTCAAACATGCCACCCCTCCCTGACTTTGTGCCCCCATCCTGGCCACTCCGTCTAAAATTTCCTAGATCCACCCCTGACTACGACTACTTTAGCTAGCCTCTGCAAACTGCTGTGTTGAAGTGTGCACGCACAAATTTATTCACACAAATAAAATTTAGCTGCTGTTTTATGCAGCAGTGAATGGACAGGTTCATGCCCATCAATAAAGCAGCAGGGTGTCACATGCTTATTATATTCTCTTGTACACAGACTTCTCCATTATTCCTCTCTGTCTTACATGTACATACCCTAATCTCTATGAAAACACAGGCATATATTTCCATAATTATACGTCTTCCCTTTAATTAAATCATCAAGAATATTATTTACTTGGAAGGTGCAGAGAACACAATAAAATACATCATTACCTTTACTATTATTACTGAACCACCACCTTATAAAGGGCAGCTTTATCCAACACTTACAATAATAACAGATCTGTAGCTTCACTTTGACAGTGAAGAGGGACATTTTACATTTCCATCAACCAGCTCTCTGTAGTCCATTAATATGTGGCTCCTTCTCTCTTTCTGCCTCTGTCTACCTCTTGACCTTTCACTGAGACCTTTGCTTTACTTTTACTCAAAGCGAAATTATGGCTCCTTACTGCCAGTAACTACAGACTCGCACATCCTGATAGTCCTGCAGGGATTAGGTGGGTCTGAAAAGTTTGTGTTCTCCTCTTAATTCCTGCAGCAGGGCACTGAATAATGCATGTTTGTCTCTGTTTGGAAATGAGACTACAGCGCCACTGGTGATTCAGCATGTGATTCAATCTCACAACACAGCTCTTTACGACCTTATCGCCGGAGGAACAAGAAGAAAGAAGTACCCAGTAAATGATGCAGGAACCCCTCAGTGTGACAAGATCAGCGTCACAATGTGTCACATGCTGTTCCATCAGAGCTAGATGGATGATGCAGCAGTTCTAAACATTCAAAATTAGATAGTGAAAGTTGGATTGTTTATGAATTTATAGTCACTAAATGTAATGCGCTTGAGATTACATACAGTATGCAACGTGGCTTTAGATCGGTTGTTTTGTGTTTAGGTTAAGTTATTTTTTTAAACGGAAATTTAGTTTTGGTTAAGATTTTGGCAAAATATGCTATTTTGATGAACTGTCACTGCTAACAGGTTGTAGGTGACCAGCATCACAACTCCATATGAATGCTAATGTGGTTCTGTATCTACTGGCTGTGTACATTAGCAACCATTATTTATTGTACAAGAATAAATAAGGTGATTACTTCTTATGCATGAAAATGCAAAAAAAGAAGAAGAAAAAACAATATATTGACACTGCATTCACTGCTTGTTCCATTGCCCTCTAATGGACAAAAACAAACACATTCAAATAGCATGGACTAAAAGTTACGCTTACCGGTGTTTCCTGCTTCCAACACATCAACTTTGAGGACTGAATGTTCATTCGCTGCCCCACGTACCCCACACGCTGGCAGGTGCCACTGTAACGAGATAATCAATGTTGCTCAATTCATCTGTCAGTGGTCATAATGTTATGGCTGATCGGTCCCTACGCCTCCAGGACAATCCGTGGCACTTCAAACCATACAGTCTTAATTCATCATGTGTATTACAAAATATTAACCAGAGAGTTGAGATAATTTACTTTCAAGTTCAAGTAATTAAAATGATTATAAAAGACAGTTACTTGTGTCCGATTGTTTCTTTGCTTTTCCCCCCCAAATCATTTTCCACTTACTGTATATTTGTTATGTACCACCATTGCAACTGCGTAAGACATGTACAGGAATAAGGACAAAAAAGACATTACAAATCCCTTAAATGCTAATATGTAACTGTTCAAGGAAACCCCAGTGGTTATTTTGTGAAGGAGTGTGTTGATGTGTAAGTTAATATTAAGGGAGAGGTGGTGGGGGAGGTGAAGGGCTGTGAGAAGTATTAGTCATCCTCTTTCACTGCTGAGTGTGTATGGGGATCAGCTTGTTTATCCTGCTTCATACAGCGCCATCACTCCCTCTCACGTTTTCTGCATGAGGCGTCACATCAGATAACACGACATGATGACAGTGTGCATTAAGCATAACCATGGACCATTGCCCTAAATTTGAAGTGTAAAACGTCCGTCCTCCTTTGACTCTCATCCAGGGGGAGATCACAGCTGCATCGCTGATGTAATAGTTTGACTTTGGCATGTTTTGTGTAGTGGAAAAGGAGTCAGATGAAGAGAGAGAGAAGGCAATAGAGGGGAGTGAGACGCACTAGCTTTCTGCTACAAAGCATGCCAGAGCAGCAAGATGATGTAACAGTTCTCAGTTACCCATGGTGCTTTGCTAAAAAGATGAATGAAGTTGGATATGGAGAGGGCGTCAATGAAAACACACGCATGCGTGCTCACTTGCATTTCATCTGTATTCTAATCATGTGGAGTGATTCATACAGCATGCAACACTGTCCACAAAAAAAGGAAGGCAAGATGCTTTAAGTGAACGGAGTAGGAGTGTGTGTGTATTGTGCATCAAAAGGAACCACAAGTGCCTTTCCTATTCCATTTGTCCTTTGGCTTGTGGGTTTAGCAATGAATAAAAAAGGTTGAGACATGAGGAGAGGTGAAGAGCATAACTGAAAGACAGAGAAAGAAATGAAGGTGAGACAACAAGGAGCGAAAGGTTGGCAGAGAGGAGAGTGTGTGGGCTGTCTCAGGAGTTTCCTGCACTAAAGGTGTGATGCTGTAACTGAGGAGAGAGAAAGACCGAGCTAAGAGAGAAACACCCTGTATGGGTGCGTGTCTTTTGTCATGCAGGAGATAAGGTGGTGTTTAATACACCAGTCGGTGTCATGCATGCGTTTAGCAAGGAAATAACAACAATCATTCTCAATTCTTAAATCCAATTACAGTAGAGCATCAATGAACTTTCAGAAAACAACATGGGTGGATCCAGGTGGTGGCCAGGGTGGCACTGGCCACCCCCAGAATCTGACTGCCCCCCAGATGCCAGCCCTGCCGGAATCAAAATGTGATACTCATCTGTGGTAATAAATACATTAAAAACAATGGCAAATTGTTGCCCTAATGAAAATAACATTTTTCTGGTGCTTTATAACTGATATTGGTGAATTTATTTTCAATTAGCAGCAGCAACGTCCCCAGCTGGGAATAAATAAGGAGCACAGCCAAAGTTAGCCTAAAAAAAAACACTATGTGTGTCTCATTTTTACACAAAACAAACACCTGTCTTCTTAATAATGTATGGTTTATTATTTTTATTTAAATGTGCCACCCATCTATGAGTCTGTGCCCCAGCCTGGTCACCCCATCCGAGATTTTCTAGATTCACTGCTAGAAAACAAGAGCAGAGATGCTACAGGCCATAGTGTACTACTCTGCTAAATAATAACTACATTCACTTGTGTGGATGTACCACTGGTGTGAAGAGCCTTCAGACCTACTTATTAAATAACTGTGATTCCAAGTTGTTGGCGTTTTTGTACCACAGTTTCTTATCGTCTAACATACATTCTGATACCAATATAATGATGATAAAGTATTATCAGCCTGACCAATTTATCCAGACGCCACACATCTGCTCAGACCTGTTATTACAGTATTGCTTTAGAGATTTATAGAACCTGCTACTCAATAGTAGATGCACAGCTCTATCAGGTCACTTTATGGAATTTTAAAATGCCAGCCTATTTTAAAGAGGGTGCATGGTCAAAGAGTTGCCGTTTCACATACAGTATAGGCACACACAGCTGATTATTGGTGAGTCTTATAAATAATGTAAATGATCTGCATCAAAGCAATGATAAGTTTCTATTTAAGCTCTTTATAATTTGGTGAGAGAAACATCATTACTGCTGCAACACATGGTAAGCTAGTTAGGGCCTAAAATAACTTTTATGCAAACTAAAAAGGGGCAGGCCACATAAAATCAATGGCAAACACAAACACAAACACAGCTTACACAGTTGCAACCAATAAAAAGCTATTGAAAAGAGTAAACAGCTCTGTAGATTTTCTCACACTCATGTGACGCAATATCTTATTTAGGGTGGGCATGAGGCCAGTCAGCTTTGGACGAAAATAAAACCATGCTGTTGACTGTTTTATGCACTGTGCTGCTCTGTGCCTTACCTCTGCCTTAATGTGCGTGTTCATGTAACAATAATAACAGTCAATAATACAGAATTAAATGTGCCAAAGAATCGGATAGGATTCATATGGAAGCTCAGTATACGAAATATTAAATTACGATTATCATCACCATCAATAATAATAATAATAATAATAATAACAAGAGTGCTATCGAAATATAAACGATATATAAATACTGCTGACCTGAAATATACAACTATTTCCTTTTACTGAAGGTGAATTTATTAATTCATTCCCCCTCTCCGTGATTCACACACCGACCATAATGACGGGGACTGGACGAGCGGAGACTTCTGACGTCAACCAAGGAAAATGACAAACGCATCCAATGAGGGGCCGAGACTGTGCAGCGCCAGGACGGAGCAGCCGACAGAAGGCTAATAACCATGCCAACGGAGGAATATATCGTGCGCCGCTGACTGGGGAGAAAAGGGGAGAACGAGAGGGGGGAACCCCTAAAACAAGAAAATATAAAGACATCTTTGCATAAAGTGGAGGATAAAGGACAAGGCACGTATCCTAGTTTCCTGCAGGGGGAAGAAGAAGACAAGAGCTGGTAATTTCTCTTTCTTTTTGTCTCTGTGGCGTGGTCTCCCTTCCATCCCGATTTCTACCTCTCTCCCTTCCCTCTTGCTCGCGCTAGCTCAGGTACTGCACTGCTGCAGCTGAATGAAACTGATCAAGATATTTCCTGCTCTCCCCTTAGTTAGAAAGCACTCCACGGCTGAGCAGCGGGTTATTAGTCGGTGACAGGTCGCTGCTGGTGGTTTAGAAAAAAAAAAACGCATGGCTCCAGTCTGCACGAGCCACTGTTACCGCAGGGATCTGCGCCCCTGAGCTGCGGGGCTTTTGACGGTACCGCTGGTGACCTTCCCCAGGCCGTTTGCAATCACGGAGGGTGCGCGCGTGAGTGTTTGTGCGTGCGCAGTGGCATGAAGGCCAGAGATCAAAAATAAGGGCGCGGGGGTTTGACAGAGGGCTGTGTGGGGTGGTTGAGGTGGGAGATGTGAGCTGGGAGAATTTTTTTTTTTTTTTGTGAATGGAGTTCCACATCCTTTTGGCGCGCGCGCTCTGGCAGCTCCAGCTTGGCTGAGTTAAAATTAGCCTCATGCCGGATGTTCCGTCTGCGTGCGGCAGCGGCATATGTGGATCAGAATCCGAATTAACAGGGCGCACGGGCACGCACTCACACACGCTCATGTCTGGCCGCGTTCATTAAACGCCTCTGACAGCAGCTATCATCGCGACGAACCCCAGGACGTCATGCACCATTTTTAAAGATGCTCTAAAAATAGAATTTATTGATGATGGTTTTGACTGTGAGGACACTGAACATCTTCTAGGTAGGAATGCGTCAAGTTCAAGCATTTTAAAAGGGTATTAGACTATTTAGCAAATTGTTTTTGTGTAGGCTGCTCAGCCTGTCACGTTGTTTTGAGGCCAAACTGGAAGGAATATTACTGTCATTTCAGGAATACTTGTCCCTTGTGTGTGTGTGTGTGTCCACACCTGTCATTGTTCTGCTGCTGTATACCTGTCAGCATGTGTGAGCTGCTGGTGACATTCTGCCTAGGGTCAAAGGCACAGTTGTTTTCATGAATGAATGAGTGAACTGATAGATGGATGGACACATGAATGTTTTGCCCCTTTATGACGAGGGATACAGCCTAAGCTAACACCTTGTCCCTTTTTCTTTTGCTGCCTGCATCTGTCTTTTGTATTATTTGCCTCCTTTTACTGATGTTCTTCTCTTCCGTGTCTTCACTACCAACCAACAACCTTTCTCTCTGCTCTCCGTCGTTTTTAATAGTCTGAACATGTACATTCTTTTGAACATTTTTCCCCTTCTCTCACATTTCTTCATTCATGTTGCCCTGCTGTTTTGTTGTCCAGTTTGTCTTGTTTCATCTCTTCTTTTCAACATGCCATTGTCATTTGCTGAACTTTTAGCCTTGCACTTTTCACTCAACCCCTGACTCACCAGTTTCACTTCTGCTGTTTTTCCTTTTTTATCTTTTCTCCTTCCTAACACCCTCCAGCTTTCCATTGTGCATATACTGTATCTCCTGAACATTTTCCTACCCATTATCAATTGCAACATCCTCCATTTCTCCTCACCTTTCCTCCTTACTTCTTCATTTCACCTTTCACCCACACATTCACCTCCTTCTTTAAACATTGTACTTAATCATTCTTTGATTCCTTCTTGACTCACTTCTTACTTCTTGCCCACCTTCCCTTTCATATACTTCCCTCATTTTCTTCCTCCTTCCCTTATTCCATCTTTCTTTTGTTTCCCCAGCAATGATTCTCTCCCTGGCTGCAACAGCAGCCATGAATAGCGGCGGGGGGGGCAGGGTCAACCCCCCCCTCCCCGACTCCTCCACCTCCTGGAGCCCAGGTGAGGATCCCTCCAACTCCTCCTCAGAACCTGTTGCACGAACTTTAACCCCTGACCTCCAGCCAGCAACCACAGCTGTTGCTGTGCAGGAAGTCAGCCCCTGGGATATTGCGCTTTGCATTACTGGGACGCTCATCTCCTGTGAGAATGCCCTGGTGATCGCTGTGCTATTCTACACACCAACACTAAGAGCTCCGATGTTTATCTTGATTGGCTCGTTGGCAGTGGCAGATCTCCTGGCCGGCCTAGGCCTCATCCTGAACTTTGTCTTCACTTATTTGGTCGACACCTCAGTGGAGTTTGTGACGCTGCTGTCAGTCGGACTGCTCATCTCGGCCTTCTCAGCGTCTGTCTTCAACATTCTTGCCATCACCGTGGACCGTTACCTGTCACTGTACAATGCCCTGACCTACCACACTGAACGAACAGTCACCTTCACTTATGTGATGGTGGCCTTTATCTGGGTGTCATGCCTCACGCTTGGCTTGCTGCCGGCGCTTGGCTGGAACTGCTTGAAAGATGAGTCCACATGCAGTATCTGCCGACCCGTCACCAAAAACAATGCCGTGGCGCTTGCCGTCACCTTCCTCCTAGTCTTTGCCCTGATGATGCAGTTCTACCTTCAAATCTGCAAGATTGCCTTCCGCCACGCGCAGCAGATTGCAGTGCAGCACCAGTTTGTGGCCATCTCCACCACCAAAGGTGTCTCCACACTGTCGGCCATCCTGTGTGCCTTTGGGGCGTGCTGGCTTCCATTTGCCATGTACTCCATCGTGGCTGACTCTAGCTACCCCGTAATATACACCTACGCCACAGTCCTCCCCGCCACCTGCTGCTCTGTGATCAACCCGATTATCTATGCGTTCCGAAACCCAGACATCCAGAAGTCGCTGTGGATGGCCTGTTGTGGGTGCATCCCGTCCATTCTCTCCCTCAGACCCAGGACGTCCAGTGATGTGTAGCAGGGAAGGTTGGTTTCTGTTTGGTATGATTGATGCCAATTCAGGGTTGTAGGAGGGAGAGGATGGAACAGGAAACAAGAGATGAAGAGTAGAAAATGTGAACGTTATGGCTGAGGAACAGGATCTCGTCTAGTCCTCATACCAGGGCTGGTAGGCTGATAGCAACGTACAGCTTGCCACAGTAAAAGTGGCACAGTGAGAAGGGAGGACAGTGCATGGTCAACAAAGATCATGCACTTTTTGTGGCTCAAAGAAAACCAACAGAGTAACAGAGGTGGCATAAAAGCAACTGCAAAAGAATGATTAAGGCATCCTCATGGTGGCTGTGGGACTTTTAGGGTGTGTGTCAGGTGACTTTTTTTTAACTGACCTGCTTTAGGGTCCGAGAAGCGAGTCCTACTTCTCAAGATTAGCATACAGGTGAGGGTGGGATTTAGGAACCAGCAATCTAAATCTCCACATGACTGGAGCTTAGCACTGCATTGTTATGCAATCAGAAGGAGTGAAACAGTCTTAAAATGTTTTGTTTTGACTGCTGTGTTTGAAATTAAGTGATGTGTGGATGAAAATACAATGAGCTAATTACACACAATGAATGACCTTGAGTATTCCTAATGAGCTATCTTTGCAGTCTTCTGATAGGAAAAACATTTCCTCCCTTGAAACATATGTTAACTATGTTACCTTGATCTGATGCAAATTAGGTAATTAGAGTTTATAGACAGAAACTGCAAAAATAATGAACTCTCCTGTGCTGAGAATGTTAGTTAGATGGTGTTCATTAACATTGCTAGTCTGCCAAGCCCATTGTGAATTTTCCCACTGCCAACAGCACAATCTGCCTTTTGTCAGAGAAGGACACACATTTCATTTCCTGAAATTGGTGAAAAATGCATCACATTTTACAGAAAGAACAACTCAATCACGTGCCATCCCTCATCAAACATTCAAATCCTAAACAAAACCTAATCTACCAGGTTCCTAGTGCACAGATAACCCCTGCTAGTTTGCAAAACCTAAAGAAGGATTTCCAAAATTAAGGTTGGTGTGTGCTGTCCTTGGCATGATGAAATCAAATATGCTCCCTGTCTGAGGAAAGTGGGTTCCTCAGTCAGCTCCTGTGCCGTGACAGCGAAGCAGAGAGCGAGCTGAATTCAGCACCAAGGACAGCACCACTGCAGCGCAACGCTACCCTGGGAATGCTCTCTGCTGCGGGGGAGAGCGAGCTGGAAAGTAGGCTATGCTGTTCTCTACACCATCTTGTTAGGGAATGCGAGATTGGCTTCAGCTTAACTCGTCTCTTTTCCCCATTTCAAATCCATTCTGTGTTAACTGACTGTTTTGTTGTGCATACATGATGGATAAAGCTATTTTGAAATCCATTTGCTACAACTTTCAGAGTTATTTGGCCTCTCACTCTTTTTTGGCTTTAATTAGCTGAATTAATTTTGGGAGAGATGAACTGTTTTACATTTGTTTAAAAATAGAATTAAGACTCAATAAAAACACAATTATTTTACAGAAAGCAAAAAAGTATTCCAGTTAGCTCCAGTCACGCTCACATTGGCCTTAAACCTCCACATTAGGTTGACTAGTGCAACTGTGACCCTGTTCTTTTTATCCTTGACCATTTCTTGCCCCTCTTGTATCTCAGCAGGAGGAAATATGCATGGGGAAAGAAAAAGCCCAAAGAAGAGCCAGTTAAACAAGCCTTCTGACATGGTGATAGCAGTCGATGTTCATCGGAGACAAATGAGCCCTTACGGTTTATCTGCATCTGCATAACACTGCTTAGGCCAAAAGGCTTTAAATGTAGAGACAGCATCCTAACTCTATTGCCCAATTGATTATCCATTAGCTAGAGCTGAGTACATCCATATTGAATAGGTCATTTTTCATCTGGACAGCTTTGGTTGGCTTTAGTAAGTTGTGCAAAAACCTGCAAAAATAATTAAATAAAAGGATGGTGTGTATAAACATGGTTTGGAAAAATATTTTCCATGCTTATACTTAGTCCAGTGCCCAGGAATATACTGTATCAGACAATCATGGAAAATGGCTAAACCCAACAAGACACATAAAATTCTATAATAATGCTGTAAATCTGCAGCATCAGATGGTCTAAACTCCCCCGGCTTGTGCTTTACTCCTTCCAATTTCAATTCTCAACTTGCAGTCTGTCACCCGTAGCTTGATATTCACTGCACACACATACACACTCTTGCCCTGCCTTGAAGAACCGGCGCAGCTCCACCCCAGGGGCCCATGTGATGGCTCGGCGGGTTAACGAGAAGCGAGCAAGGCGAGATGATGTGGCGTGAAATAGAAACGCTGGGCAAGACGCGCTTTAACGCAACCTCAGGTTACACCCCAGGATGAAGTTATTTCCCAATGAAAGGGCATTATGCAAGTTAAATCCAGCTAATGTTAATAACATCTCTGTCATAAAGGCATCAGGAACTGACCTAACGTAGAGAGGCAGTAGTGAGGGTGAGCTAGAGAGGGGATTTACTGCCAACCTCTATCTGCATTTAAATGATCTACGGAGATTGTTTTCACTCTTGTGTTCCTCTGCACAACCAAGAGATACTGAGAGAGATGACTAAGCCGCTGGCATGCTGCTAATATACAAGTGTGGGAGGTGTGCTGGCTTTGGGAAAATTGCTCATGGAAAGTGTATGGGCTGTAGATTCAAACTATAAATGTAAGACAACATAAAGTTTGTTTCTGTAACGACAGGGAGCTGATTCCAAATTCCTTGCTTTGTACCAAATAAATCACAATAAATGACAACAGCAAAGACTGAATCTATGATAATGGCGCACAGGAGCAGCAGGTATTAGGAGCATCATAGTGTAAATTAAAGCTTAGAGTCTCATTTTTCTTAGTGGAAGTTGTTGAGTTTGTTCAAAATTGCAGGTTCTCATGTCTTTCCTTTGGCCTTATTGAAACAAAAAGTCAGTTGCAATAACGTCCAACTATATTTTGCTGTGTACAAAAAGCCACAATTGAGCAACAAAGAGAGAGAGAAGGGAGGTGGAACAAATAGCACACTGTACTATATCTGAAAGAAATATGGCCTGGTTGGCTGGACTTTTCCATAATGCATTTCAGCAGTAGTGAATCATAGAAGTAGGACAAACCTACATAAAAAGCCAATGCTGTGTTTCTATTTATAGATTCTGATTTGCAGACAGAGATCTCACAATACTGTTGAATGGCTTTTCTCTCTAAAATATTTTCTCCTCACCTTCATTTTTTGAGTGTTAGCCATCTCATTTTAGAATTAGACATTAAAAAGCAATGGCTACTGTATCTGAAGTTTAAGGTTACACCAGTTAAAGTTGCCAATCTGACCACCTTCCTCTCTCACTCTCTTTTTTTGCTGGTGAAACTGTCTAATGGTAAAAAAAAAAGAGAGACTTGCATCTATTATTAAGTGAAAAGCTTTCAATTACACTGAAGCTGCAGCATGAGATGAATGGAGCTCAGTACTGTTGGCAAGCTTGGTGAAGTGCAGCACCGTGGGGGGGCGACTCACTAGTGGTGCCAGGCTAAACTAATTGATCCCAGGGAGTTAACTGAATCCATTTCACTTAGAAAATAATTGCAGCTCTTATTGGCACACAGTTCTCTTGTATGCACAATTAATATGTGTGAGACTTGCTTAGTTACTTGCAGTTGGAGATGCTAGATGGGACACACTGAACAAAATCTGATGAAGTTCACTTATTCAGCACAGCTTTTCATAGAAAACAACAAAACAGGTTGTTTTTTTTTTTTAACCCTGGCCTTTATTTGGTGCTAGCACAGCTAATGCTAACATACTAGATGCGGCTTTCAGGCTTTCCCTGCTTTTCTCAATATTCAAAATTACTCAAAATTACAATTATGACCCAAACCTCTAAGTGCCATATTAGTGTGGTATAACCTGTCAACAAGACAAGTGCCAGAAACTATAGTAACAGGAAGTCTGCTGTTTAAAAAGGCCTTGACTCCAGTTCAGCGAAGTCTTTGCACTTGCAGTGTTGGTGAACTTTGACACACAGATGTGAGCCACTGACCAGTAGCAAGCAGTCTTATTAATGCTGACTTTTGAGGGAACAGAGTCTGCTAGCATAGCTGGTTTGCTGTGTTGCACTATCCACTAGCTAGGTGGGTTTTAATCCACCAGTTTTTAATGTGTATTTTCAATTTCTGCATCAGTGGAAATGATAAAAATGTTTTCTTAAAAAAGTTTTGAAATAAAGGTTGCAAAAAAAGGTTTTTATTCTTGGCTGAGGTGGAAAGGTTGCTGGGTCAAATAAAGGCAAAATGCAGATTGAACAGCTCAGTATAGAAAATGGCTTGGTAATTTTGTTTCTTTATGGTGAAACCAACCTTTTTTAATCAGAGGTTAACATATTCCTCTATAGGTTGAGAAATTTGACCTGTAGGTTCAGTTTCCCAACCCGCCATGAAAGCATCCCGAGGGTTTTTAGACATTTTGGAAACGAAAGGATTTCACCTTTGCACTTTCAAATGTTGGAGAGCATTAGTTTGTTTGCAGTCATACGTCTACGAGGCTATATGGTAATGCTCCAGGGGTAAAACAAACTCTCTTTGATCCAAGTCTGGAGAGAATCATAAATTCCAAAGCAAAATCGCCTGGAACGAAACTGACTGAACAACTGATCTGAAGTCAGTGTTAATTACACATTTTAAACAACATCCTTGACTGTCCCATCTGGCATGTCCATCTATTGATTGTTTTAACAATTAATAACACTCATCTGTGAATATGCCACTACTTGGTCAACCATTCCTGGGGCAGCAGTGGAGCGACCGCTCACTGTGCGTGTGAATGGCTGTGTGCTTTTGTGCGTGCGTTCTCCTCTACCCCACCCCCCGGGATCATAGCCAATTGTAATGAACCATATCTCAACCAACTCTCACTGTAAACACACGCTGAATGGTTTTGTCAGCCAATATACAGGACTATAACTCAATTTAGAAAAAAGAAATACTGTACAAGTGAGTGTGTGTGTTATGTTTCTTATGCAATGCTGTACAGAAATGTATATTTTTGTAATGTCATGAGAACATGAGCTACAGGACACAGTCACTGCTGTGAGTGTGTTCTGAGTGTGTGTTTCTTCCTCTTCTTCTGTGTTCTTCCTATAAAATGTTTCTTTGGGGGGGAGGGGGTGTTGTTGTGTGTTGGATATGCTGAAAAAGTGCCATATTTTTTGACTTTATAGTGTCCTCTTCTCGGTTTGTGTGCTGTACATAAAGTTTATCACAGGGCGATTCTCATTGTGGAGTCTGAAGTTGTCAGAGTCCAAGTCAGTAAATCTTTAAAACAACAAAAATACTCAACACGGTCATGGTCAGCTGCTGGATTAGAAGCTAATATGTAAAAGGACTTGACCTTGATATTATTGATCACTATACTGAGCAAACAGAGAAACAGACACCGCACATCTGACCACTCCAAACTCCCTATTTATAGCTGTAACTTCACACTGATTTTCAAGCAACAGCAGCAAAAAGAGGTGATATCAGTTGTTCTGTATAAAGTGTTTGTTTCTTGACTTTTACATGAACGGCATGCACTACAAAACAGAGACAGACACAGGCAAAGAGGGGGAGATGACGCATGGGCACAGCTGTACGTCACAGTCAGGTTTCCAGTGACGCCATTTTGTCGTGTCGAAGAGAGCAGGTCGTTTCAAAGACAACCCCCCCAACCCTGTTTTTCCCTCTTTCAAAACATCCCCCTCACTTTTTGCTCTTCCTCTTTCTCCCTCTCTTCTTTCTCATCATGTCTAAGACCTTGTCGTCATCATTTCTTTGTCATTTCAAGATCTTTCCCTTTCTCCGCCCTGTTTTCTTTCATCCTCAACACCTTCACCTATCTTTTTCTAACTCTTTTCCCCTCGCTCCGTCTAATTCTCCTGTCCAATACTTTGCTATCCCTGGCATGCAGGATTCTAGTTGGCCAGACTCCATCTGAAAATAGTTGCCCTGAAAGAAGATAGAATGAAGAAAAAAAAAACAGCAAAAAGAAACGAAAGGAGGAAAGAAGCAGAATTCAACCCTCCTTTCATGAGCACAGAGGCAAACCTTCACTTTGTATGAGTGGATGGAAACATCCACCTTGTCCTCTTGTTCCTCTTTTTTCTTTCCCTGTCCCAGGCCTTCTGTGTCATCTCCTTTCCATTCATCCTTCTCTGTTTTTGTACCTCTCCTTCCTTTGTTACTTCTGAGCAAAAGAGTTTTCACAAGCAGGGTTTGGAGTGAATGCCTCCAATGAATAAGCAGCAACCGCTCAAACAAAAGTCTGTCAGGCTAGGCTAATGTTCTCCCTCTAACCTAGCTGGCAACACTTCAGGCATGCAGAATTTGTCAAACAAACAAAAAAAAAAAACCATTACAGAGCTAATTTTGTATTGGACCAAGTATGGCCTTCATAGAAAACTTTGGTTTTATGCATTGATTGTTGGTGTGGGTAAGGAAGCAGCATGCGTGTTAAGAGCATCACTTATTTTAAATCCTCAAGGTGAGGGTGTTATTGGGTAATGATACTGTGATGTCAGAGACCTAATATGGTGTCCTTGTTTTTTTTTTTTTTTTTTTTTTTTTTAACTTATTTTTACTGTGTGTTCTTTCATTTTACCTCTTGAGTTTGTATTGTGAAGCAGTTGGTTGCTATAAAAAAAAGTAAAAATGCACTTTATAAGATGGACATGTTACACATTGCACTTGTAAATGTCGAATGTAAAACCTTGAATAGAAAGATTTATTTTTATTATTGTAAATAACTGAGAAGAGAAAAAAAATGAAAACAAAATGCAAAAAAGTGGAGAAGAATTTGCCAAATAAAATGAGAACAACAAAAGACTAAAGTTGTAAGTTTTTTTTTTGTGTTTTGGAATGGAGTCAACCCTGTGACATCAGTACTGCATGTGTCTGTGTCTGTGGGCGTTAGCCTGAGTTTGCATGATAATATTCACATGTGGGTGTTATTATGCGTGTGCGTGGGGATCGTTAAGTGTGTGAGTCAGTATGACAGGTCACTGTAGTGTTAAGGAAAGCCTGGGAGTAAAAACTAACAGAAAGATGCTGCTGAATTATTAAACCACTCCCTTATTAAACAGACCAAGTTAGAAGAGGGAAAAAGAAGATGAAGATGAGAAAGAGGAAGAATCCAATCTGAGGTGATGTGACACCCACACACATCCATATGAGATTCATGGAGAAGAAAACAGAGGAAGCCCAGAGAGAGAGAGGACAAGGAACGGTGGATAAACAGCTGATGGAGGAAGACGTTCTCAGGAACAGGCTGCCCTGTCACTAAACAGCTTGAAACACACACACGGTGCTTCCAGCCTCTCAGGGGACATTACACTGACTTCCATTAATTTCCTGGAGAGTTACCCTAACCATAACCATAACCACAAGTCATCACTCAAAAATGTTGTGAATTTCAGGACTTGCTTTTTGTCCCCACAAGAATGTTGAGTCCCCACAGCATGTGTGTAAACAGGTTTATGTCCCCAAAACATAGGTAATACCAGGAGCGCACACACACACATATATATATATATTTGTTGTCCGTGCCACTATGTGCAGGCATCTATTCTCAGCTGTATTTGTGTGTGTTTATGAGAATGGGGTACACATACACACACACAGGCTAACAGTAAAGGTTCTTCCCAAATAATTACTTAATAATGTCACAGGAAATTTCACCCATCCAAATCTACGATGCAGGTGTGAGAGAGAACCATAACTGAACATTTAATTGCTTGTGTGTCAATGAAAGAGCGAACTAGGTGAGCATGGATGTGTGCATGAGTGAATACATGACTCTGCATTCTCTGCATGGTGAAGAGCTCCTCCATGTGGCCAGAGGTGAGTACTGCAAAGACAAGGCACAACATCCACCCACACCACGTTTTTTCCCACGTCATTACAGCAGCTCAAAACAAGCATAAAGCCAACTCTCCCTCCAACCTTATTGCCTCAGTCACCCTCTATCTGCAAAACGCATACTCTCCATCGCCCACTCTCTCTTATTCTGTGTATCAAAAGGCTGTCTCCACCATCTGCTGCAAATTACCTTCATGTACACATTTGTGTTTGACAGCACAAAAAGAAAAGCACAGAAGGTGGTGATATTCTTACATCTGTTGCGTCTGACTCACACTCACACACGAGTGGAGCGATCTCAACAGGAGACTTAGGGACTACTGTGGTTCAGTGGGTGGAGCAGTCATCTCCCCACCGGAGGGTTGGAAGTTCGAATCACAGTGCCTACAAATTCCTTGTGTGTGTGTGTGTGCGCGTAACATACTTGGCCAAATAAAGGTGATTATCAGGATAATAATAACCTTTATTTGGCCAAGTATGTTACACACACAAGGAATTTGTTTCCAGTACAAAACTGAGGCAGCCATCTGCAGCACCAACTCACGCTGATGGCTCTAACCATCGGGGGCAACTTGGGGGTTCAGTGTCTTGTCCAAAGACATTTTGACATGTGGACTGCAGGCACCATGATTCGAACCTCCAACCCCCCTGGTGGGGAGACAACCGCTCTACCCACTGAACCACGTTTTTCATTGCCTTGCTTTGTTCCAAAGGGACACTCAACACTCATCTTGAAATGCTTGAAAGAGATCTTAGCACAATCGTGGCCTTAGATCTAAATTTGAGTCAACCTTCACCTAACCTCATAAACTTACCTCCTTGCAAACCTGAGTTGCCCTGCAAAACTGTAGATTCCTGGCCCCTTGCGTGTAGCTACTTTCAGCAAATATCCACCCATAGGTTTTGGCTCTCCAGCTGTTTCTGGACCATGCTCTTTCACACACATCTTCACTTCTGGAAGCAGCACATTCAGACAGTTTAGCAACATCTTCTCCACCATCTCTTCCATGGTACAAGGGTCGTACAGGACCTACTTACAATGCAGGTCCTTGAAGTAGATGATTGTGGGACGGGGTGGAGGCTCTGTGTCTACAACAAATGCAGGTCCTGTTGAAAGAGACACGAACATTCCTAACAACTGTTTACAAACCCCTTAAGGATTTTAAGGAAGTATGCAATGCCATTTTAGTGTTCATTTTCCAAACCTGTATGAGTAATACAATTTAATTTACCCAGAAATTATAGGTAAGGGTTACTAGTTGCCCACTTTGATAGATCATGTACCACAAGTTACCTCTCCAAAATAAATGGTAACTAGTGGCTGTGAATGTGGGAAATTATTTTTCTGTGTATAATTTGGATCAGGGTCATCAGTGATGAAAACATTTCATTTACTAGACAAACATGCTCATCCAGTGGCATAATAATTTTTCAGTGTGACTCATGTCACTACTACAGCTTTTAACTGGCTTTATTTTGGCACCATCACCATTATACAAAGGTAGGTGACATTTTAGTCACCTACCAATGGAAAGGAACTGAAGCCACAGACTCACTTAAATACAATATGTACAAGTTGCTCCCAGTATTGTTTGCATCCTCATAAAAGATAAATCAGTGCATCTTGTACAGAAATGAGCCTTTGATTCTAAGATCCAGACTAAAAAAATGGCACTTGAACACTTCTGAAACTGAATTGTCTGTATTTTTCAAGTTGACATGCACTTTAAGCCACAGAATTCCCTTCACCATTATGTGCATGTCTTTGGTGCTTTTTGTTTATTTTTTTCCCACTGACCTCTCTCTCTTCGTCTCTTCGTCTCTGCTGTGTCACCATCTGTGTCCCAAAATGAATCATCTATCCCAAACAGCAGCCATGAGTTAATCTTCCACCTTGCCAACGCCAAGAACAGCATGGAGCTGGAACAAACCATGTTGATACTGGTGGGTGTGTCACAGCACCGAGAAAAAGGAATAATGATTACTGGACTTAAGACATTTCTTACACTTCAAATTAAACATTATTTTCAGTATTTGAGAATGTGTATACCCACACACAGTATATGTGATGAAAAATGAGATGAGAAATCAATGTGTTTCATCACATCCCACACGTTAGTGACAAATAACATTAATTCTCTTCTCTAATTATTCCTTTTTAATACTCTGCATGGCTACCCAACATAACAGTGTCAGTAAGGACATTTTTCAAAACTCTGTCATTAGTGACTCATGTAAGAGGCCGGTACGTCATTTAAACAAAAATGGCAAATCAATTAGAGAAAATAGTATAATAATTTTCTTTAAGTTGGGTCAACTTCTACATAGAAGGCTT
Source organism: Monopterus albus (assembly GCF_001952655.1). NCBI lineage: Eukaryota > Metazoa > Chordata > Actinopteri > Synbranchiformes > Synbranchidae > Monopterus > Monopterus albus. Next base: position 246,299 of record NW_018128102.1, read on the forward strand.
TAAAATCTAACAATACATAAACATAACCAAATTATTAACTATTACTAAGGTACATTTTGAGGAAAAATCTTTAGGTATATTTACTAAGTGTTCAACATTCAAAAACTGCATGACACTACACAGGAAGCAAAAAGCCAACCACCATTTTTGATTTTTTTGACTCAAATATTTAACTACTGGTAGACTGGGGGAGGAATAACACAGGAAAAACAGTTTTGTTCACCATTTATTGTCTATAGTTACATGCATACTTGCTTACAGTTGGTTTTAGTGTGCAATACACAGCTTTATTTTGTTTCATTGTCTAGGTTATATTACCCCAAATGTATTTTACTTTACAGGATACCTTACCAAAAGTCTGTACAACATGATTTATTTCTCACATTTTCAACACAGTTACATATTCATACAAGCCAGTAGCCAAAGATACTTAAGGTACTATTGACTGATGAACTCTCTGCCTCTAGTGCCTCTCGTTTCCAAGTTCAAAATGTGAGAGCTTGTCTTCTACATTTGGAAACTGTGGATGAGCATTAGCAATTTGAAACTCTTGACAGGACCAGTCGCTGAAAAGGTCTTTAAGTGCTGGAATCCATAAACGTCGGCAAAATTTTCTGGACCGAATGCAGCTCATCTGTGGCTCTTGCATAACAACAAAACCATAAGATAAACAATTGAACTTGCGGCAAGTTCTCTCCAAATTTGTTTCGTGGGGGTTGTTCTCAAAATGAAAAATCCACATTCTAGCTGTTCACGTGTGCTTTTCTGCTTCAGCAATAACGTTTACATGTTTAGTTCTCGGCGTAGTTCTTTAACACTATTTTGAACAACCAGGGTTTAGAACAAACAAGAACTCATCGACATATCATCCAGTGCTTAACCCAGCTGTAATTTGTATTCTTAAACAGACTACTCAGTGGAGTGAGCCAGTTCCTCAACTGCTATGTGAGATTTATATACAACAAACAAATAACTACTTGTGAGCCCTATCACTTCCTTCTGTAATAAATAATATGGTCAGAATCTCAAACCTGCACAACAACTATCCAATCAAAACAGTCTGATATTTGACAGAAACTCTCTGCTCAGATTACTTTTTTTCTATTTTCTGTAATAATGTAAATGTGATATTTGTATTGACATCGAGGTTACAGCATGACAGCCTTTTGGTGGAACTGGGTTCCTGCTGTATCATAAACTGTTAAAAGTGCACGTTTTACTCACAAACACAAATGGACAAATAAAAGCGATCTGTAGAAAACTAAAATTAAACAGCATCTGAATTTTTTTCATATTAAAAACACGTGCCTTCCTTTACGACTGAGATGAAACACATGCTGTG
>NW_018128102.1:247659-251478 GCF_001952655.1 Monopterus albus
TTTATTTTGGCTCAAGAGTGCACTGGATTCTTTAACTGGCTTCTATAACACATGTTTGTTTTATCTGGTACCTCCTATCTGGCCTTGACAGCAAAAAATAAACCAAAGTAAACAACTCACTGCGGCACATCTTCAAAATGGAAAACCACATTAGAAAAAACACTACAGTCCAATCAGCTCATACTGAGGATTAACCAAACCTGAAAAGAGAGATATAATATACTGTATATACTGCTGCAAGTCTCTTACATTTATGTATTTATACTCCAAGGGCTATGGTCACAAAGCATCCATTGACAGCACTGCTGATCCAAGGTCAGTGAGTGAAAGAGTGGGCATGGCCTTTGACCCTGGGCCAGGATAATAAGCCTTGTGAGCGTAGCTCCAGATGTGGTTTAAGTGTGGAAGCGTTTATATAAGACCAATACCACGGCACACAGTCACTGGCTGAATGTTAAGCTTCAAGTTATGAATGACTACAAAAAAAAATAAAAATAAAATAAAAACATTAAAACATACTAAAATAACAACATAAGATCGCTTGCGCGCTTTATTGTTCTACACTGTGATATGGAGGCTGAATGATGAGTTATTACTGAATTCCATCAAGGCTGATGGCGCTCCCAAACCAGCGTACACCTGAGTGGGTGGCGTCTTTCTTCACAGTTTCAGCTCTTACACTTCTCTTGGGAGAACTCATGTCTGAAGTTCAAGAACTACACTAACTTTATGGGAGTTTGGCTTCAAAACGCTTTACCCAAAACATTACAAGAGAACCAGCATCATATTTCTCTCTGCAGACAATTCTGCTTGGTGCGCAGCCAGAATTTTATAATCACATGTTCGGACAGAACGTGGAAAGATGTAGCCCCTCAAAAATGGAATGAGTTATAACATGTTTTAAAATTAAAAGCTTAATTTCTTTTTTAAAATATTATACTCGTTTGTTTTTCTTCATATGGAACAACGACTTTGTGTATGTAAATTTGGCTTGCTGTGAATTTCTGTATAATTTCTTCATGTTCATCGTTTACAGTATCTCATCTATATTTTTGAAAAAGACACTGACCAACTAATGACACTACCTGTTTAAAGGATTAAATCAAAATCTAAATGCATTAAAAAAAAGACAACAATGGAAAGACAGAGTTGATGACCCACTGCCAACACTGACAACACAATACTAGACCTTTATATTACTCTAAACTGACTGATCTTTTATTAAAAGCATCATCAGACATCAGTTATGTCTGTAAACAGTTGGCTTAGTTTTTTTCTCTGGCCTTAAATTTCTTAAAACACAATCTAAATCCTTAAGTCCATTACAAATGAGTGATAAAAAGCCATTAGCCATTTGGCTAACTTTGCTTACTTCCTGTAGAAGCTAAACAACATATGCTGGAGGTCTGCAACCACAATCCTTCTCCAATTTGAAGAATCTCCAAATGGCACCTTTGTCCCTTACTTTACAGTTTTTTTTTCCACAGCAGGTTCAGACATGAAAATCAAGCTGGGCCACGATGCAGTTAGCTCCATTACACCATTAGCATATGTTAATGTTGTTGCTGATTGTCTCATATTGGTTAAGATGACCAACAGACCAAACTCCCAAAAACCTGGTGTTGTCTCTGAAGGACAACGCACATATTTCTTAAACAGGTGTGACCCGGCGAAGTGTCAGAGTATTCCCCTATGGAGCTATTTGTTCCCTGATTTTCCCTGGACTCGTTTCATAAACTCTTTCTCAACATTTGGCAGATAAGTTAAGATTGCACTATATTTAGTAGTTTTTGTGCTATGGCATGTGTTTTGCAAACACAATACCTCCATACTCACTAGGGGCCCACCTACCTATAGTTTGACAGCCTGTAATATTGCTAACAATTTTGACTCATAAGCAGGAAGAACAAATTGCATTTGTTTTTCACAGCTGTGTGTTAGTACTTAAAATGAGCCAATGGGGGTGGGACAGTGAATGTGAATTTACAGTAAGTGTGTGTGTTTATTGCACCATACACCCTGGGTGGTTAGACACACAAACCTTTGGGTTTCAGTTCAAATATGCAGGGGCAACCGAACAAACTGAAGTTATCGACTGTTGCTTTAGAAGTGCTCAATGTTAATAGTGGCTACAACAGCTGACCTGGTGTATGAATGCATATGTATGTATGATTCAGTTTAACTGAATATTCTTTTCTGGTAAAATGTTACAGATGAACTTTAAAACTAACTAAACTTCATTTCTGCCTCAGTGGCACCATGTTTCTCCCCCTACAATCCCCTGTCATCACCACCCACCGAGCCCCTATCTCTGTCTCACTCGTTTTAAATTTTTTTTTTTTTAGTCAGACCACTCATTCTCGTCGAGCTCTGAGTCGTCATCAGACTCGCTGTACTCCACAGCGATACGTCGTGATAGGATGGTTGCCACATCGTTGCCGACGGGCTCCCGCTTAGCCTCCTGCTCCCTCTGCTCCTGTACCTTCCTCAGCTGGATACCTGCAGGGCATGAAGGGAGGATGCACAGGGGAGGAAAGAAGGGTGACCAGATAGTTAAGGCCCCTTACCAACAAGCGGTTTAAACTCATAAATTAATGTTCATATGTGGTGACTTTAATATAGATTTGTTGAATCCTAACAAGCACACAGGAACTGAGTTTATTAACACATTGTATAGATGTAGTTTATACCCAAAAATTACAAAACCAAGTAGATTAACAACCCAGCATGCAACACTAATAGATAATATATTTACCAATGTTATTGAAAGCAAAATGTCTAGTGGATTACTTATAAATGATATTAGTGATCATCTACCTGTATTTTTGGTTTATGACTGCCAGTATAGAAAAGAAAGGCCAAAAACAAATCTTTTTTCATAGGAGGGTGATGAATGAACATGCTGTAAGGAGGCTAAAAGATGATTTCATGGGGCAAGACTGGGAATCAGTTTATAGAGAGGAAGACTTGAGAGGAAGCATATGAGCAATTTTTAAATATATTCATGAAAGTATATGACAGGAACTGTCCTCGTAAACAGTATAAAAAGAGGAATTACAGTGGGAAACCGTGGTTGAGTAAGGGATTACAGAATGCATGTAAAAAGAAGAATGTGTTATATAAGGAATTCATAAAGTACAGATCAAAGAAGGTGGAAGAAAAATATAAGTCATAAAAGAATAAATTAATTGCGATATTGAGGAGATGTAAGAAACAATATTACTCTAAAGTATTAGAGGATAATAAAAATAATATGAAAGGTACTTGGAATATATTAAATACATTGATTAGAAACAGTTCCAGCAAGAGTAACTACCCTCAATATTTTATGGATAATGATACACCGGTTAATAGATTGGAGGATGTAGTAGATAAGTGAATGTTGGTCCTGGTTTAGCAAGCAGCATTTGTACAGATGATACATCCGTCACTTTAAATACTAATACAATCAAAAGGAACATGAGTTCTACGTTTTTGAAGCCCATAGTTGAAAAGGAAATTATAGAGATAGTGAATAAATGTGGTAACAAAACATCTAGTGATAGTGATGGTATCACTATGACAACTGTTAAATGGGTAATTGAGGGGATATGCAAACCATTAACCCATATTTTTAACATGTCATTTCGACTTGGTCAGTTCCCTAATAATATGAAAATAGCAAAGGTTATTCCACTGTATAAATCTGGTGATAAGCACAACTTCACAAATTATAGACCGGTTTCTCTGTTGTCACAATTTTCAAAAATTCTGGAAAAACTCTAATAACAGATTAGATACATTTATTGACAAACATAAAATCCTCTCTGATTGCCAATA
>NW_018128102.1:252898-266828 GCF_001952655.1 Monopterus albus
AAAAAATAGTACTAGAATTGATGAGTTTAAACATAAATATAAAGGTATGTGTCAATCAAGATATATGCAAGAACAGGCTTAATGATTAATTAGATGGAACATTGTGGGTGTGGTGTATGAATGTTAACACTTTGTAATAATTCTTTAGTATATTACTTGTGTGGTGTAGAAGATAAGTATTTAAGAATGTAATTATGTAAGAATGTTAACACTCTGTTATAATTTTTTAGTATATTACTTGTGTGGTGTAGAAGATAATTATTTATGTAGAGATACTGCTTGCAAACCAATGATGTAAGATGATGTCATGGGGTAGGACTGGATAAGTCTGACTTCTTCCTACTCCATTCAAGCATGTACTAGGTATAAGCAAATTGATATTGGATTAGCATTTGTTGGATATGTGTAAAATTATGTGTGTTGTCATATCAACTGTCTTTACATGATTGAAAGAATAAATCAAATCAAACTGTACTGTACCTGCTTGTTAAATTTGAAAACTGGCACATATGAGAGGTAAAAGGAGAAATATTAACAAATTCAACCTTTTTGCAAGCTAAACCTTTAAAGGAACAATCCGTGACTGGTTACTTTTAAATTACTTACTATTAAGGTAATGTAAATTTACAGTGCCTACCACAGAGTCATCAAAATCCAAACAAAATAAATCCCAGATTTAAATAAACTGGGCGTTTAGGGTGTTGTGGCATTTAAGGACATCCAATTTCTTCATTTATCAGAAACCTTTGTTTAAGGAACATATAAAATATACATAAACACATAAAATAGTTTGAAATTCTTCATATCCTACAATTCCAATGTAACATTACGTATTTAATATAATAAGAGTTGCATACAAGTTGTATACACTTCACTTTTGACCACAAAACATTCTAACCTTTACACACACACGCTTACCTCTACGTATGGCCGCCAGCAGGTCGGAGCGGGCGTCGCTCATTGGGATCATCCCCAGCATGGTGGACTTCCTTGTTGGGGGCGCTGCATCCACAGCCGACTGGCCCACAGCTGTGTGTGGTGGGGAGGGGTGGGCCTGGTGGCCTGCAGGGGCGCCTGGTGGAGGAGGAGGAGGGGCTGCAGGGGGCGCACCCGAAGGTGGGTGAGAGGGGGAGGGCACGTAATTGGCTGGGAGAGGAGGAGGGGAGGGGGAGTAGGGACGGGACAGGGCAGAGGAGGTGGGTGGGACAGCGGAGACAGCAGACAGAAAAGAAGAGAAGTGATGCTTCCACATAAAACCCATTAGTGTGTATGTGGCTAATATAATCAACACAACATCTGGGAACCATGCCAGCTTCCCCTGGCTCTTCTCAAATGTAAAAACCCTGTCTACTATCACCTCTAAAGCTCACTAATTAATATGTTCTCACTGTTGTGACTGTCTTTGTCATTCTGAAAGTGTGATTTCCAGTTTAGGACAAGAAAGAATCAATTCTGCAGTTGCTGGTGAGAGTAAGACTTCATACTGTAGCTCTCACATCCCTGTTTAGCACGAGCGTCAGGTCTACCGGAAGTCATGGAGAGACATTTTGAAAAGCAGCAGTCAGGTGACAATAACTCAGCCGTCACAGTTTAAACATCATGTTTCACTCAGTCATTTAGCCAATAGACTAGAAAAAGGTAAAAGCCATGGGGAAGCACTAATGTGGTCTGGACTGGTGCTGGACTCAACCTGTAATCACATCCATATTACTCAGAGCACTAACTCTACACCTTTCCAGAGAAATAAGGTTTTAAGAATCTAAACTAAAAATAAACAGAAAATACTGAGACAGTAATGGAAACCTGTGACACTCTTTAACATAGTTATTTTAACACTTTAGGCAAATCTTTTAATAATGATTCTCCCAGTTCAAGTAACACATTGAAACACAATTTGGTTCTATGCTCATTCAAAAGCAAATTTGCATGAGAATCAAAATTAAAACATCACCAAATGATTAAGGTCTAATCCTAATTGGAACCTACCCATGTCCAGCCCGGTAGTCCTTAACTGACTGCTGCCTTGGCCCATTAACGGTCGGATCACCGCCAGCCTGGACCCCGTGTCCTGAGGGGGTCCTTCCCAGGGATGCTACATGCCGCCCCGCAGCCGCAGTCCCCCCAGCCCCTGGGGGCTGGTTGGCTGGCCGTAGGCCTCGATCCAGTGATTGAGTCTGGGCTGTGGCGCTGAGGTGATCCCTGACATGGTGGTCAGTGGGGTGGGCGGTGCTGGGGGCCTGAGCGGAGGGGTGGTTGGGGCTGGCTGGGTACGAGTCGGATGCCATCGACCTGTTGATCAGTTGTAAGGCACAAGAAAAGTTTACAGTGCAGTTTAGTATAGGTTTCTGATAGGTTCTGATTAATGCAGCTGCAGTCTATAAATTTTAAAAATGCATTTCACCCTTTTTTGTTACAATATTCCTTATTTTTTGTGATTGAGCTCCTTACTTAAAGCAAACTGCATTTGAAAAGTACATGAAGACAAATGAACATTCCAGGTTCTCCCAGGGATTTACAATTATATAAAGACATAGAAAACAAATATTAAAATTCTGGAGTAATTAACTGAATTTCTAAAAAAAAAAAAAACAGAAAATGAAAATGTGTGTTGCGTAGCATCACATGTATAAATAATGGCACTGACCAATTTTCCACTCCCTGCTGAATCCCTGTTGTGCTGCTGCAGTGATCCCATTTCTCTCCACTGTCTGATCTTACCTTTTCCTACAGATATTTGGATGTGAAACTAAAGTCCGCAGGGACTATAAATGCATATGCTCCGACTTGCATTCTCCACCAGAGGGCAGCACAGATCTTCATAACATACGGTCAGTAGATTGGCACTGTTTAAATCCTTTTCTCATTTTACACTGAGGAAAATACTAAATGCCCATTTGCTTAGTTTGTTTTATAACATCCAAGATTCACCCTCAAACACCAGTCTTAATAATCTGACCACAGAATATGTGTGTGTTTATTTGTGTATACCCAGTCTACCACAAGTGTCAAGTATGGTTTACCCTCCACGTTGGGGGCCACACAGTAATGTGTGTGTTGTCAGGCTGGACTATAATGAGGCAACAGGTCCAGATATAGGAACAGCTTGTATGTGTGTACCTGCTATCAGGGGATAGGGAGCCTTCAGAGGACATGCCGTGGTAGGGGGAGGGGGTGAGCCTAGCATCTGGTCTGAACTCTTTGTCATAGGCCAGGACGTTCCACTCCTGACGCCGGTTACGAGCCTTACGCACCTTCAACAATAAAACAACAGTAAAGTACTGATTTTTTTCAAGCAGTCACAGGTGTGTGATGCAACTTTAGTGAGTGTTTTCTACAAATCATGTCATTTAATGTTGCTAAAGTTGAGACTGAAAGAGGGATGTGGTAAACGAGATGCTGGTGCTACCACATCACATTAGCGTTGACTTGCTCTGGTATGGAAAGTTAGCACAGCTGTACACCCCATTTGGGATGGTGTTAATAGATACTGGAGAGTGTCTAACTGTATCTATTAAAAGAAATGGCTTCAATATACTTTTACTGAAGAGGGTTTTGAAGTAATTAAGAGCCCTCCTTACTGGTAATGGTCGTTGCACTTGAATTTCACTAATAAAAAACTGACTTTACCATTGGCTCATTCATGCATATGCCAGACTTTTTTCTACACAGGGATTGTGTACTGGCAAGCGGGTGAGCTAACCAGTAATGCACTGCTATCAGCCAATGTCTAGAACCAGTGTGAACGAAACGGCTGCTCTTAAGTAGGAAACAAATGTAAATGAACTTTGCAAAGCCTAAAATTTGATAAAAATGATTTATAACTGAGACCATTAACACTGTGGAGACCTGGAAAGCTGGAGAAATTTATATCTGTGTGTAAATAAATGCTGACCTTCTTCACCTCTCTGCCCGGGTCCTCAACCTGCCTCTGCTGCTCCTAGAGCAGAGATGGAGACAGACAGAAAGCAAAAGACAGATAGAGGAGTGTAGAGAAACTCAGCCATTGATTATTGATTCTTCTGGTGCAGAGGGGCAGGGAAAATCACATTACCAGATCCATCACCACAGGCTAAACACACACTGAGCCTACCACACACACACACACACACACACTAGTCTACTCACCCCCAATCACTATTAGGCAACACCGACACACACTAGACGATGGACAAAAAACTCAAAGCGTCTGAGAACACATGACAGCGGGGTTAGAGAGAGGGGGAGGTAGCACGCTAACACAATGTGACACACATGGACACAAACAGAGGAGAGTGTGTGTATCTGTCTTTTAACACCACTCAAAAACAACCACTGACTTGTGTTGTGCTTGAATGTTTGTTGATTCCCTGTGTCTCTACGTGTGTCTGCACATCATCTGTAATGGGTGCATGTGTGTGTTATGGAGTGTGTGTGGGTAAAGTGGGGGGCAAGATGGGGCAGGTTAGGGGTCGGGGTTGTCTTACGGAGATGGACAGAGGGCTCCTGGGTGGGGCCTGTCTGGAGTGGGACCTGTCAGGGTGGGCCGGACAGCCCTATGGAAACATGGGAGAAAGACAAGCTGTCGCATTAGACTGAGCAGAGGAGGAAGAAGAGGAAGGGTTTGTGCGTGTGTGTGTGGTGGTGTTGTTGGGCGGGGGCAGGTAACTCGAAAGATAGTTCGGAATAAAGAAAGAGGAAGACAAAGAGGAGAAAAGGTAGAAAAGGATGATCCATCCTCTGTAGTCGAGTGTCCTCCTGCCTTCGACTTGTTCTTGTTTTCTAAAATGAAAACTTCATTACTTTGTTTCTAAAGGTTTGTTTATTCTGCCAAGTGTCCAGGTTGGAGGTAGGGAACAGAAAATGTGAGCAGCATCAAACTGAACAGAAATACTGACAAGGTGCAGCAAACGCATACAGCAGCAGCAGTTCAGGTGTTTGACAAACAGTCTTGGAGAAAGCTGATGAAGAGGAGTGTAGCACTTTTACGTGACCCAGACAAAGGGGAAAAAAATTTACTTCTGAAATATTTCATTCTCTTTGCCAATTAGTTTGCTCTAACAGAACACCTAGTGACTGGTCAAAAGAGCTTTACACACAATAAATCAACTCCTTCAAAACGAGAAAGACCGGTCCCTCATTACAGATTTCTTATGATATAGTACATTGTGTTCTTTACAGTATGTTCACCATATATGGATATACAGTATGTACATACCCATATATGTACAATATTACACAATTTTATTATCTCAGATTTAATTATTTTCAAGAGGTTTGAGCTTCTAGAAGCAAAACAAATATTCCTGCTATTACGTCTGCCTTAGTAGCTATAAATAAAACCCTAAAAACTAATTAAGTTAGTAGCTTAATACACAGTGTTATGCTGCAATTAAAACTGTATAAACCTTCACAGCAGATATTTTGACTTGTCGCAGCAGGCAAAGGACACTAATGTTCTACTCCTGTGTCCGCATGTACGAAATCCAGCCATCACTGATTTTACTATTTACACCTGTGCTTTTCCTGTGACATATAAAATGTCTTCTGTTACCACAAGACTGTACTGTAATGGCTGCAATGGCATATCAGAGCGACATCCTTGTATAAATATGTTCATGGCTCATGGTTAGACTGTTTAAAGCTTTATTCCTCTTGGGCCATTTGTTTGTCTGTGGATAATGAGCCTGTCCAGCTACTGCTGTATCGATAAACAACTGTACAATAAAGCAAAGCTAAATGGCGAGTACAGTAAGATAGGAATGCATTAAATTAAATAGCAGCATAAACAGGCAGCAAAGAAACTGATTAGCAAATTAAATCAGATGATTTTTTTGTACTGTTGTCACACTTGCACAAACCCACAGCATTCTGTAGCACAATGAAACACAAACATACTGAGTCCTCACATACCGTATATACTGTACATTCAACTGCATTCACTAGGGGTGTGACAAGATCCCGATATTAAAACATGACGATATTTCTCACTGAGCTAAAAGTTGTCTCGTGATATCAGCAGATAACGGAACCAGGCCAGTATGACAGGGTGTGATGACACGTTTACATTAGTCCGGTAAAAACGCAACTCCCTGCTGTGTTTTAATGCACAGGGCTGCACTGGTTGGAAGGTGAGGGATAACAGGAGGAGAGGTTTGGTTCACATTTCCAGCCTGGGAGTTTCAGTTGTGTTTTGTTTAGCCATGCTGCTAATGTAGCCTACTCTACCTTAGCACCAAATCAACTACCAGTGTGTTGGCACCGATAAAAAAACACATCCATGAAAATGCATGGCGTGTTGTTATGGTGCGTTAATTGTGGCCCAGATTCGCCAGTGAATAGCATCTAATGCTCGCACTAACAAGTAAACAAATTGAATGTTTTGGCATTCAAGATTTCTTAAAAAGTGTCAAAATATTGTCTCATTCTCGTGAACCCATCATCATGTGTTGTCTTGTCTCATGATCCAAGTGCATCGTCACACCCCTATTATTCACACACAGCTATACCTTCTGCCGTCTCTTTTCCTTGCGTTTGTCCTCAGTGGCCTGCAGCATCTTCTCCTTCCACAGGTTAAAGAAGTAGGATGGGTCAGTGTAGAACTTCAGAGCATCCTTCTTGTCATCTCTGAGTGGACGAATGGAGAGAAATTGGGTCAAAAGAAGGGGGAAAAAAATCTTAGTAGGTTTGTAAGGGGGGGGGGGGGTCAGGTAGATGGGATTTAAGTTGACAGCAAGATTGAGATATAATAAAGCAGGATTTGTGAGAGTTTAATAGCAAATGTCCATACTAATTTATAGCCAATAGAATTGACTTGCTAATACAAGAGCCAATACAAAAATTATACAAATTTAATCACTGCAGAGATTCTGTTGAAAGCAGGAGGTGTGTTAGGATGCAGAAAAAAAAAAAGTGTCTGCCTAGTCTTTATTTATGAAGAAACAGCCCAATAAAAACAAATACAGGGCAGTGATAAAGACCGAAAGTCCCGTATTCTCACCAAGCTAACCTGTGGTTCAGTGTAACCTAGTGAGATTTCTCACAGAGTTTTTCTTTCATTGGTTTTTGGTTCATAATCTGGGCTAAGTGGGTAGCAAACTGTTAAAATAGTGGTAAAATAAGATCAATTTGCTACCAAGCTAAGACAATTATCTTCTAATAACAATGCACATAGTTTAAAGTTAATGAAACTCAAACTCTTGCTGGTTCCTGTCACTGGCAAGAAGTTAGTTCTAGGTGATGTGCTGTTAATTTGACACTAAGAGACGGTTATCTCACTGGATTTGCTAAAGTGGACAAACATGTTAAACCATTTTTTATTTTAAGAAACACTGAGGATTACATACGGTTAGGGTCTTACTGACCGATACGGACTGAGAATGTTGAGCGGTGGAGGTTTGTCACAGCGATGGTACATCTCCACCACAGGGTTTGGCACGGAGGTCCTCGACACCACCTGCTGGTCCTGAATGGTGCTGCTCTTAAAGGCCTTCCTCATGTTGATATCCTGCAGGGAGACTAGAAGGAGCAGAGGAGTCTCAGGTTATCATTTAGTAAACATTAAGGACAGTAAAATACCTGACGGTAAGTCCATTAAAAGGGTAGAATCATACAGTGTGTATCCCTAATCATATTTGACAATATAATTGACAATAATATCCCTTACATGAGGATTATGTACATGCACATTGAGAGCCAATGTACCACAGTCAAATTCCTCGTGTAGCAGATTCTGATTCTGATAATCCATCAAAACAGCCGTTTTAACCCTTCAAGTGTCGGCTTGGCAGCTAAATCCTGAATCTGTGGCACTGTCCTCTGTGCTCTGGTCTCAGTTTGGCAAAGTTTACACTAATGGATTAAGGCAAAGTGTGAGAATGAAGCAAGGTAACTTCTTTTTATTAGCTATTTAGTAAAAAAAGAAAGAAAATCCAATAAAACCAGCATTTCTGGGACAATTTGGCAAGTTGGCAAATTTCACTGGCCAGAATTCAGATATTTTAATAATAGCATTCTGTACAATAAAGCTGTAATTCAGAGCAAAAATACAAGTTGATGAATTTTCATTTACTTATTAGAAATATTTTTTTAGTTATTTCTTTATTTGTATTTTATTTATTTATTTACAGTGGAAGAAATGGTTCTTGTGTCACGGCAGGTAATGAAATTACTCCACATACCCAGTGCTCATATGTCCATGTCTCCAGTGCAATAAAAACAACATTAATATTTGGTTATCTCAGACAATAACCTAAGTTGCCTATTCCCCCAATCTCCCTCCACAAATAAAGCATAAAAACAGTATGTGGTGTTTGCAGCTTATGTAGAAAACTGCTTGTGGCACTTTGGAACTGTCCCACCAGTCTGTGTGGCTTCGACTCTCTGATTCAGCCTTTGCACAGGCTGAAATATTCTTCTTAACCAAATAATTGCCAAAGCACATTTGAACTGATGTCTCTTTCAAAGTAAGACTGTGTGATACTATGATGTGTACGCTTACAAATGGAGCCAGTAGGTGTCTGAGTGACAGATGGAGCGAGAGAGGAAGTGTGAGGAAGAGACAGAGAAAATACTTCATACAAGTGTGTCAGTCCCTTAGTCCCAGAAGTGTTTTAATGGTATAAACACCATCCAGGATCAATGCCCATATAATAAGGTTAAACAATGTCAATGTGACATGTTTCTACTACTATCTATATACTGATATCTCTATCTCAGAGACCTCTTCCTCAACCCCTCGACTGGTTTGATGGGTCCACAGGTTGTGCAGTCAGCACACACTCCTGTCTGCTCTGTGTTTGATCATTGCCTCCTAAGTTTCTGTCTCTGGAGCTGAAAGTATAATCCATAAGGCTGGCAGCTATTTCAACTTTCATTCTGACATATCTTCAAAGAAGCCTCCTGCTCTCTCTCTCTTTCCACACACACCTTATTCCCTCTGTCTCCCCACACACACACACACACACACACACACACACACAAATTCTCTCTATCCTGTAGCTCCTTTCCTCTGTTGGGAGTGGAGTGTACATTGCGTTTTGGAGGAGCGGCTTTGGAGAGAAGTCAGAACGAAAGGGTGGGATTTCTTTGGCTGTCTACTTTCAAAATCGAGCTTCCTCTTGCTGGTTTCTCCAGGATCACCAACCCTACCTTTAAAGAGCTCCTTCAGCTACTTTAAATGTTAGAGGTTTAACCCGTAGAGCGTGATACTGCTCTGACTCACTCCATTTCCATGAACAGAATGTGAAAATGTGATTCTCATGAGTGGCCAGCATGTGAACTCAAAGTGCACAATTTCTCTTTTGTACCCCTTCACACTCACATGAACTTGTGGTTTGCAGGGTTGCATCAGTTTGCATTTCTGAGCCGCAGTTAGCAGAGATTAAACTCAAAAACCAAATGAGATAACAGCTTATCGGTGAGACACTGGAAATGTAGATACTCTGATATACTGTAACCCTAATAATTACAAATGACTTCCCTGAAGCATACACAATAAGCCAAGTACATTTTTCAATGACCTTTTTATCTGCTATATCATAATTATTGCTTTTTAATTTGCATCAGGAAAAAAAAGAGTTTTTACACAAATCACAAACAGTAAATTTTTCTGTTACATTTTTCTAATTTCTCATACAACATGTGAGAAAAGTAGTGTAACAGTGTGTGAATGTGTGGTAGAAAAGGAAGGACAGACAGGGTTTGTGCACAGAAGGAGGAAAGAAGATGAAACAGTGGAGGAGGAAGACTGGGAGAGTAAGACAGGAGGGGGTGGAAGACGAGGATAAGACAGAGGATTGCTGAGCTTTTGATTTTCATCCTGTCTGTTCTGCTGTATCTGATGCTCTATCTGAGCCTGTTGTGCTGCAGAATGACTAGGCAGCATTAGCAAGAAGAGGGGGAAAAGGAAAGAAAGAAAACAGGGCAGATAAAAAGCAAAAGAAAAACTGGGAGGGAAAGAAGAAGAACAAGAAGAGAAAGGGAGAGTTTGAGACAGAAAGATATTCAAGCAGAAAACAGGATTTGAAAAGGAGGAGAGAGAAGAGAAAGAAAAGAAAGGAGAACAAAGAATATAAGGACAGAGTGGAGGGACAGAAGAGGAGTATGGGATGATGGGAAACAAGTGAAGAGAGACAGAATGAAGGATGTACTGTAGAGAAAACAAAACAAAAAGAGGTGAAATAAAGGGAGTAGAGAATGGGTGAGACAAGAGAGGGAGATCAAATAAAGGAAGTAAACAGATGGAATGATGGAGAGAGGAAAGAAAGTGGAGGGGAAGAATAAAAGGAGGCAAACAATGGGAAGAAATAGTGAGGAAGGAGGGGTGAGAACAGGAAAAAACAAGACAAGAAACAGAATACTCAGCTCTGAAACCCTCCTATAAGCAACAACTGGATCATCAAAAGCCAGTGTGTAGTGTGTAGTGTGTGTGTGTGTGTGTCGGCCTTTCAATTACTGCACTAGACAACTGACCAGAGTGGGAGAAAAGCTTAATGATGGGAATAATGAATCTGACTCACACTGTAAACACAACCACAATCACACAAAGGGAAAAATAACTGCTCACATAAACAATAAGTCAATATACACATGGAAATGGTCCACAGAGTAGAGAAGGGTTGAGAAGCTGGAATAACAACAGAGGGACTGCACATAGCAGACTGTCATGGAGGGGGGTTGTATAGTAGAGAGCCACCACATCCTGCCCCAGAGAATGAATAAGACCTCACTTAATGCACCTTTAATGATCCATCACACTGGAAAAATAGAGAGCATAAAACAGAGCCACACACCTGAGCGCCTTGATAGCACTCAGTGTAATCCTCTTTTAACAGGTCTCTCTCTCTCTGTCTCTGTCTCTCACACACACAAATACCCTTGCTAGAAGTTCTACCAAGCATCAGAACGCAGCCAGCTCAAAAGCACACACAGTCCTTACCTTCCTCCACCGTGGAGTCGAGCTGAGTGACTTTCACGGCCAGCTGGTCCACTCTCTCCTGTAGGCTGCTCATCCTCAGATAGAAGCAGTTGGCTTCATTAAACAGTTCTCCAAAGATGTCCTCTGCGTGGCGACCTGGACCGAGACATATGGTTATGTGTGGTACTCAATTTATTTCTGTACTCAGATAATCTTTCCTTTCATCCGGGGAAAGTTAACACAGAGCATTCACAGTTGTGTGCTGCTTCACATCTCGACATTTCATACTGAGTGTGGATAATTTGCAGGGACAGTCAAACTCCCAATACTTTTAAAAAGAAGCATGCAACAGTGTTTTGCAACGAACTGTTGACTGTTGTGAACGGCCACAAGTTAAAGACACTTTGGCATCACATTTATTACAAATGTTCAGTCACTGACCATTATGAAAATATAACGCCTGCTCTATGAACCAGGTCCTCATGCTCAGGTCTGGTGTTTGCTAGTCACCCAGTGCAGTGGTGTGTTTCACTGATGTGTTTTTAATCATTTTGGAACAACAGTGGAGTCTATAGCACAGACAAATAAGCTGATCCAGGACTGACACACTGACAGACATTCACAGTGAGTAGAGGCAACTCACTGTCGGTTTTAGTCTCTGTATGGGGAGTGTTGAAAATATTATTGATATGGAAAATGATCGGCCTTGATGTGGGCAATGCAAATTATTATGACTTAGACTATTCTTAGTGTGATATAGGTCACACAATAAGGTAAAAAGTGTTCAAAAGACTAATAAAACACCAAATCTATGAGAAGAGAAATTCACAGAGCTGAAGGCTGGTTGCTGCTGTTTCGCCTCTTCTGTCTCTCTGTTCCAGCAGGACAGACTACCTCCTGTTGTGCACCTGCCTGACTGGCTAGTGACTGCGAGTGTGTGTGTGACAGCATGACAAAGAGAGAGAGAGAGAGAGGGAGAAATAAGTTATTTACCGAGATGCAGAAATGCAGCCTTCTTCAATAACACAACCTCCTCCAAACCAAATAAAATACATACATATACACACGTACAGCACACCATCAGTTGCTCTCCATCTCCTTTCCTCTCATTCTGTCTCATCTCTCAGCCCGCAACATGACAGATGGAGCAGAGGTAGAGCACTCACACATTTGCAGTGAGCTGTCACTGAATTGAATTTGGCCCCTGACTGTTAATCAAATTTAAATGGTCTTTGTTCCCCACACTTCTACAGACTGAGCTCTCTCCTCATGTGGGTGCGCGCCCCAAAAAGCAGCAGCATCACCTGTGAATATCTGCATGACTGAAAAAGAACAGCACAGGTTTATTATAAGCAAAATAATCCAGCATTAAAAAGGTAACTATGTGATATGATGCATCTGGACCCTGCTAACTTCACAGGGCATTTTGACTTTTAAAAGCAGTCACACTGGCAACAGACGGTTTTCAGTACCTAGCATGCCAAGTTCGGCCTCCTGTATTTGGGACTTGGTAAACTCAAACTTTAAGTACAAACTCCCAACAACAGGACGATAGTGTCCTTGCGATACTGTGCTCTGAATGAGATGTAGCTGTTAACTATAGCCAATTTTTCTGCTAGCAGGTACTGGCATCTCTGAAAACATTGGTGCACATTCCCAAATCAGCATTACTTGATAAACTGACCACATATTCTCAATCTAAGTGGTTATGGCTCATGTTTATTATGGTGTCCTTTAATCTTATACCACATTTTTTAAAAGGCTCCAAACAGGAGCCAAAAAGGTGACAGTCTGGGATATGAATGCTCACGGCAAATTCAGAGGTTGTGCATGTGACCTCATGGTGACACAAAGGCTTTTTTTTGACATCACGGAAGGACCACCTGGCAACTGTAGTGTTCATAGTGCTTTGCAGATATGACAAAGTAAACTATGGTATGAGCAAAAGATCCATACGATTCTTATCCTGAAGCACAGTATACTCACTTAGGCTGCCCAGCTGTTTGATGATGGCTGCCAGGGTGCTGTTGGTGACACACTCAAGTTCACTGGTCACCCCATCCGGCAGCGCCCCGCGGCACAGGTGCCTGGGTTCGATGTTCCTCTTAACCAACGGCATGCTGGTCTAAACCTGAGGAAGGAACAAAGAGCAAAGAACATAACATCAGAACATAAGCTTCGACTTCCTCCTAAGTACATCTGAAGCTGCAGGTCTGAATTCTGCTGGGTATCTTCTGATATTTGTTAACATGCCGTGGCTCAGTATTTAAATTCCCTGGTGCTCATCTGTGACTCTTGATAAAGAATGAGGTGTCAAGTCCATCATGGGGCCCAGTTTCTCATCACACTGCTTAATGTCAGTGTGACTGGGATGAGCCAAGAGCCAAATGAGCCGGAAAGAAGTTTCTAAATGGTGCTAACAAGCTGCAACTGTGGCCAGAAAAACCACCAGAGACAAGGAGAGGGAGACTTGAGAGAAATAAAATGGGCAGAAGATGAAGATAGTAAACGACAGAAAGAATAAGATGAAGATGAAAGACAGAGAGACAAACTGAAAGCTAGTGTGAGACAAGACAGAGTGTACACTAGGAAACAGAGTGGCCAGGCAGCGGGGGAAGAGCTTTGTATAGATCATGTATGTAACATGATGTGAGCCAGGTGTCCTTGTGCTGGGGGAAAATAAAGGTCGTCAAAAAAAAAGGAAACAAAATGGAAAAAGTACTAGATTAACATGTAATCTGTGTTCAATGATCATAAAATGAACCAATTAATTAATCAATACCAGCCAATAAAAGCAGACTTATTAAATGTGGCTGTAAGTGTGGACTAATTTTGCCCTGATCTTTGAAGCCAATTATCACGAGAGAGAGAGAGAGAAGGTGAGTGAGAGCTACCGACAGAACACGTGACAGGAAACTGCTTTGCTCTTTTCAGTTTGGAGTGAACTCTCTATGTGGGACACATTTGTTATTTTTGGGCCGTGATTTTACGTGCAAGTGTGTAAGAGTGTGTCTGCGCTCCTCAGAATTAAAGTAT
>NW_018128102.1:266975-274003 GCF_001952655.1 Monopterus albus
GTTTTGGAGGTGCGTTGTGAGACAATGGAGGTAAACAATTCACCGCTACATTACGAACATGTCTGAAAACATGTTTTAGAAAAAGAATTACATGCATATCTGTGTGTACTCATGTGTTCCTTAGTTTGTTTGTCCAGACTGAACCACACGTCAACTTTAATATAAAGTGACTAGTTTGTCCTCTTTACGTCTCTCTCTCTCTCTCTCTCTCTCTCTCTCTCTCTCTCTCTCTCTCTCTCTCTCTCTCTCTCTCTCTCTCGCTCTTCCTCCCTGTAACAGCTTCTGACATTCAATTACACAAACCACCTCAGATTCTGCTGGCTTGCCTTAAGAGTGTGATCGAGCTATCCTGAGGGTGCGTGTGCACGTGTTTATCCAGTATCGACCCATTCCTCCAGCTGCTGTAAATAAACTAAAAGCCCGGCTGTTTAATAATACAACAGCCATATCTTCATGGTCCATTGCTACCTCAGTGGCTTCTCTTCATCTCCTATTCGTCTAATCTGACCAACCCCCCGGTCTCCTTTCATCTTTTGCTTTAGATTCTCACTGTAGACCTTCTCTCCATCGTTATCTGGTATCATTAATAAATCAACAAGGATGAATACATTTTCCTCGGACTCCCCAGTGCCGAGCACCAGGTAGGTATTCCCCATGTCGGTATTTCCCATGTCTATAGTGATCTGAGAGTGTGTGTGTTTTTGTTGGTGAGCGTGCACTCGGTGCAAGACTAAGGGGAACTGTGTGAGAGAGATGCTGATGTGTGTGCTAGATGTTGAGGCAGCAACTTATATTCTGAGGTATTCATACGGAGTTAGTGGGCGTGTTGATGATGTTCTGAGCCAAACACCTCCGAGCTTTCCCTTGCACTGACATATGTGATCAAAGTGGCATAAGTTATGATAAGTTAAGAAAAAAAAGATCAAATTATACCAACAGTGTGCCAAGCAACCACAATATTTCAGACCTCTTAAAGAGGACCTGGCCCTTAAGATGATGTATTTTAAGGAGTTTAAGACAATTTACAATTTGGTTTGAATTACACTACTTAAGGCATCTTAAGAATTTTAGAGTCCAGAGACAGGGGAGGAGAAAATTAACAAGACAGAGACTGAGAGGTGCAAAAAGTGTGTCGTGGAGCCATGGGAACGTTGTCATGGCAACAGGCTGAGGAATCTGCTTTGCGACTGAAAATAGTATGAGAGAAGAAGGGGACAGGGAGTTGGATAAAGAGAGGAGAGGAGGGGTGGGCGACCTTGTGAAATCTAAAAGTAGTAACTTTGAATTCTTATTAGGTCTCCAGAGGATTTATTCCATCTGGGCACCTGCACTTATACAACACAGGAGAGTTTGGGGTGCAGCTCTGAAACAACAAAAAAAGATGTTGTCTAACAGTTCGGGAGTCAAACCAAGAGGAAATCAGTACCACTCTCATGTCTGTCCATGAAGCTACAGCGAGCAGCTGGTTAGCCTGGTTTAGTATAAAGACTGGAAACAGTCTGGCTCTGTCCACAAAGCAACAATAACCACCAAGTAGCACACTGTAAGTCGTCTGTTTAATCTGCACAAAAACCAAAGTGTGACAATGACATGATGTGCAGTAGTTTTATGGGCACCTATACAACAGACAACTTGTTGGTTGGGAGCAGAAAAAAGTGAAACTATTTGGGGTTTGTTAATAGATTCATTTTGAAAGAAATTTTGTAAAAACCACATATCGACATCAGTTTTGATTCAAATATCCTTTTAAATATCTGAAGTATTACAGTGCCTGCATTTCCCCGAGTACCTGCATCCTATAGCTGGTACCTCAAACATTTGTTCATGCCATCTGTTTTTCATTAATCCAAAAAACGACCAGGTTGCTGTGGTGCGACTGAAAATCTGCCCCAATTACGAGCAGTCATTGTGGGTGAAATATACTATAATAAGTGTCCATCTATCAAATGCTGTAAACTTTCACTGGTGCACTTTTACACCCACTAGGTTACACCACGACATGACTAATGTGCTTGTCTGGGAAAGCATCCAAAGTTTGCCTCTTGGTCATGGCTGTTTGTTACCGGTCTCCCC
Source organism: Monopterus albus (assembly GCF_001952655.1). Taxonomy (NCBI): domain Eukaryota; kingdom Metazoa; phylum Chordata; class Actinopteri; order Synbranchiformes; family Synbranchidae; genus Monopterus; species Monopterus albus. The sequence continues at coordinate 269,049 of NW_018128102.1, forward strand.
TCCTCTGGAGCAACATTTAACATCTTCCTACTCGTCCACAGCCTCCTCTCCTCATCACTGTGGTTTACTGGCGTGAGTATAATTACAGTTAGATATGACTTTATCCTTCTGATCCAAAGGTGACTGCAGCCTGTTTGTGAGGAGGTGCTGGGATGCTGCTCCAAACATGACCCCCAGCTTGGATGTTGCCCCAACATCTCACCAGGGGGCACACGACAAGGCTGTGTCTGGTTTTAAGCTGTGGTCTGAAATGCAGCATTTAATGCATTTTTGGCATATAATTAAACAAATGCTAAATCATTTCTGACACTTCACACATATTGCTTTATGAGTGTCAATTAGAGAGTGACAGACAAAGAGGAGATTGTATTAATTACTATCCTTAACTGCCTTAAATGCCATTCCTGCAGGCAGGCGAGCCAGCACCACCACCTAATGTCATTAGTGCTCCGTCTGCTTGGCCCTAATGACTGAAGCGCACACAAACAAACCTGGACACGTACAAATGCCTCTGCTACTGTGCTACTCTAAGCTTAATCTGCCCGAGTGTGTTCTGTATAGGGTGAGCGACCTGCCCTACGCTCTGTCACACCACCCTCCTGCTCCACAGGAGAGATCTGTATAATCACAGCTAATTAGCTTTCCACAGTAACTAATGGAAATGACAAGCCCATGATTCGTTATGATGATATAATTAGATAATATACTGCATGAGGGACCAAATTATCTTCACACTAATTCTACACCTAGCTGGTGCTGTTAGCATAAATACTAATGTGGCGAGCTTGATGCAAGCATTTATATCTCAGGTGTACAGCTTATCCAACTTCTTTGTACTCTGTGTTGTGACAGTAAAGGAAACTAGCACTGAAGATCAATCAGTGGAACGAAGGTCACAGATGACGGAAGCTTCTAGAAGTAGGCGTTAAGGAATTAGGAACACCTACTACTACTGTAATGGGTGGCTGTAATCCAACACGCTACCAAAAAAAACATTCCAAGTAACAATTTGTTGCAAAATTATTTGTATGCAATCATGAAAAAAATCTTGTTGGAAAAAAATAACGCTTTAATAGACTATATTTCAGACATACTAATAATATTGCAGGCTTCCTGTCCCTTAACCAAAAACACTGGATTAATGGGTAAGAATTAGAGGAATATGGTTTGGTTTTATCCTCTTAGAGGTCACATTGGTGGGTTTTCCCAAAACCACAGGGAAAAATGTTATAGAGGACTCAACTCGTTTTTCCATGACTGACAATTGCTGCATGATTACTCTGGTTTGGTTCTGCAGGCCCAAGAAGCTCTCTACTTGGTCAGCCAACAAAAGCATCAGCCAATGGAAAGCAGGATGAAAAAGAAAACCAATGATTTGTGTGAGCTCTTAGCTGTGTTAAAATCTAATTTAACAAAATTAGCCTCGTTTTGTTTGATGTCACTAAAATGGCAGAAGATTTTTGTTTGATGTAGCTCAGACTGAGGGTGATAATTGAAATTCCAAACACGGCGATTCCAGTTACATCTCCGTTTTAACTTCCAGCCCCACACACACACACACACACACACACACACCAACCCTCAGCTCCTTCTGGTCTCCTTTCTCCTCCTCCCTTCCTCCATCCTAAACTCTCTCTATCTCTCATACTCCCTCCCTACTTCCACTTCTCTCTTAGATGTCTGTACTTGTTGATACCCTTGAGTGAGGAGCCATTGTTCAAAATGATCAGAATTACAATGACACTTCCTCGCTTCCTCTGTAATCCTCCCTATAAACAAATTATGGACAACTGAGCGAGAGAAGAGAGGAGGCAAGAGATTTTACACTAGCGGTTTGCTTCCTCTCTCCATCTCTTTTTTTCTGAGAAGCAGCAGAGAGCTCTGTGGAGTCGTCATGGTTTCTTTGCAAGTATTTTCATTTTTGGCTGGATAATGAAGTGATCAGAGAAGGACAGAGAGGAAGAAGACAGTTCACACTGGTGCAATGAAGTTCTGAGACAAATCAACATGATCTGGGAAGTTCAGTTTTAGCCCAAGTTTAATACGTTTTAAAGTTTATTAGACCCCAAACCACCACAAAATGGTTTTGTAACACACACAGATAGGTTTTAGCTCTGGAAAGTTGCAATGTCATACATACCAACTATTATTAAACTACTAACAGAACTGAGAAGAAAAGCAGCATTGAAGTTACAAAGTCATCTGCTAGGAATGTGCACTCACATACACATGACTGACCCTTGTCAGATGACAAGTTGAGCCTACTTCAGCTCTTTTTTTGCCACTTCTCTTGATCAGAAGTACCAAAGACAATGTTTTCTGCTAAACTCGATACATTTTTTGCCAGTTCCTAATGAGGATGAATTGGTCATTAAAATACTGCTGACTAGGTGTTGTTTACCTCTGTTCCTGACCTGAGTATTCCCTCAGAGTCTGGCATTTCCAGTAATGCTGTCAGGGTGCACTTCTCTTTAAAGAAAACAGAATATGGCTTCAGAAACTGGAAGAAGCATTTGCTGCAAACAGAGTTACAGTACTTGTGTAAGCTGATCCAGCAACGTTGTTGCTTAAACTAACTTCTTAAAATGTTTGTGGTGCAAATATAAGGTAAAGATTTCAGCTGCACTGTATGTGGTAGTCTTTCTTCATTGTGGAAACACTGAACGGCCTGAGGCAGGTATGCAAATTGGCAAAGAATGCTTTTCAGCATGTGTTCTTGTTGTCTTGTTCTATGCTCCTGCTATAAAACATTGCAGGAAAACATGAGTTTGTCTTTTACTTATTGGGCTAAAATATGCCAAACACTCTGGCCGTCTAAAAAGCAGCTATACTGAGAAGGTTTATTTTTTACTAGATACTATAAAGGTAAAATGCTAAAGCATCCACCAGCCACATGAGTCTCCCTGTCATTTCTATTCTGTTCCCTTTTTCTTCTCTGCTAATGTGGTTAGTAAACAGGTCAGCCACAGGATGAATGCAATGTTTCTGAACTGCACTCTCCTCATGCCCCTCTGCAGCCCCATCTCTCACAATCAAAAGTGTCGGCCTCAGCACAATTGCAACAAGTCATCCGACAGAACCATGTGACCTGACACACACACACACACACACACACACACACACACACACACAAATACAACAACCTGGGACTACTGGTGTGGGGATAGTGGACAGTAGAGCCTGGGTACTGGGATGAAAACAAGCAGAGCTGCGTCACGTTAAAGCTGAGATACTGTACGATGTGTTCCAGTTTCTCTGCTTCCAGTTTAAACTGAGGTGGGGTGGAGGGTAGAACAGGACAAAGAGCGACAGAGGAACCAGAAACATGCAAAGGACAGTAAGACTTGATCTGGACAGAGGCTACCTCATTGGCTTGTAGAGATGTCACAGTAAAAAATGTCTGCATTCATTCCTGCAGTCATTAGGTGTGCTCCTTCCTGTCTGTCAAGGCCTAAATATCTGCACAGGTTAGTGGAAACAGGCCTTAAGTGCTACCTGCCCAGTATTAGAAGGTTTCACCCGGTGGATGAGTGTGTGCCCATCTTTATTTGAGCCAGAAATGCTCATAATCTACACTTAGTGGCCTTAACTATAACTGTACCATCCATCGGTGAGTTGTGCTGTTGAATGGTTATTCAAACTATGAATAGCCCCTAAGCGGATCTCTGAGTGGCCACATCATTCAGTCTGAGTGCACCCTGAAGAGGCTGTAGTGCATCTTCAGAGCTAATTCGAACCATTAGCCACAACAAAAGGCACTGAAGACGCAATGTGTTCATAGGAAAGTCTGTTATAGGCAGGGATCTGTTTAAATAATCCAACTTCCTGTCACCTGGAAATGTTTAAATCAACCAGCTTTGGCTCAGAAATGAATAACAGACTGGAGGTTCAGGAAGAGAACACGCTCCTCTGGGAGACAACATCTGGAAAAGGTATAAAGTGCCTTCAACCCAGCAACAGAGAGGGTCTCCTAAAATACAGATGACTATGAAAACAGGGTCACCTGTGTAACCCTAAACATCCTCCGTTTCAGCAGAGAAACTGCTCAGTAGCTTTAAATCTCTAGCAAACACACCAGAATGTACTGGCAGACAACAACATACAGTGAATCTAAGATGGAAGTCTGTTGCCAGATTGGCAGCCATCCAGGCTTGAAACTGTACCATGGACATTTTATGTATTTGTTCCCTAAATCTAAGCATCAACTTCAAGAAGAAGAATTTTGGGAAAATTCACTAAAGCAAACTAGATATTCAACATTTATTTTCAGCCACCACTCAAAGCTGCCTCATGTTTGCATAAATGAGTACACAAAGTGCAATCTGATAGGTTTAAGTTTTTTGTTTTGGGGCATTTCTTCAAGTAAATGAATAATAATGGTAAACGAAATTTAATAATATTTCAGAAAATACAATTTCTCATTAACTCTCTAACACATTACCCAGGATTTCCAAAAATTCCCCTGGGAAAAATTGTTAATTTCAGGATCTGAACAAGTACTTAACTAAATAAGATTGGCTAGTTTGGATCTCATTTTAGAACAAACATCCTGAAAACCCTTTTTTCAGTGAATTCACCAATTAAACACATCCAAAAAAATGATTGTTGAAGAAAAAAAAAAGTTATTCTATAGGTAATCCAAAACCACAAAACTGCCCCCAGCAGAGAAGATTCCTTCATGAACCAGCACAGCACCACCCCTCCCTTGTCTTCATTCCCTCAAGTTACTGTGCGTGTGTAAATGTGTGGTTTGCTGTGCATTTATGCCTATTCGGTGCTCAGCCATCTTTGCCCTCCTTCCTTGATGATTCACTCATGTAAGGAATCAGCGCAAGCTTGTCTGAGCACTGTCTCCTATGAATAGAGCTCTGTACTGTATGGCTGCTACACACACACACACACACACACACACACACACACACCCCCACACACAAGACACCCCCTCTCTCAACAAC